>NC_090727.1:60190620-60210620 GCF_036898095.1 Palaemon carinicauda | reverse complement strand
TGCCGCTACCCCCTTGAAGGATCTCAGTTTGTTGAGGACCCTCAACAGAAGGTTGTGAGGAGGGAACAGATAAATCCTGGACCCTCTGTTCCAGTTGAGGGACATCACGTCCACTGCTTCTGCTAAGGGGTCCTCGTACGGGGACACGTACAGGGGCAACTTCTTGTTATCTTTCGTCGCAAGAGGTCTATCTGCAGTTCTGGGACTTGATTCAGAATGAAGGAGAATGATCCTGCGTCTAAGGACCATTCCAACTCTATCGGTGTGAACCTGGATAGAGCATCCGCTGTCACATTGCGGACTCCTTGAAGGTGAAACTGCCGACAGGTACCACTTCTTCTTTTCCGCCAATCGGAAGATGGCCAACATCACCAGGTTGAGAGGTGGTGACCTCGATCCTTGTTGATTCAAGCATCTCACGACTACCTCGCTGTCCATCACCAACCTTATGTGGATCGAGTGACGCGGGGAAACTTTCTTTAAGGTAAGGAGCACTGCCATAGCTTCTAGATAGTTTATGTGAAAGGTCTTGAATAGCTTGGACCAAGTCCCCTGGACTTTTTTTCCGATGAGAGTGACCTCCCCATCCCTCCTTCGAGGCGTCTGAGTGAATCGTCACCGACGGGGGAGGTGGCTGAAGAAGAATCGACTTCTTTAGATGTCTGGCTTGGGACCAAGGCCTGAGAAGAGTACGTAGCCGAAGCGGACCTGGTCTTCTCAGATCTCTTCGCACGTTTGATGCATAACTTCTTCAAACTCCGGTTGCATCCTTTAGCTGTGCTCTTAGCACTGGGTCTGTCACCGAAGCAAACTGGAGAGAGCTCAGTACCCTCTCCTGTTCGCGTCTTGATATCCTTTCGGAATCTAGAAGTCTCTTGACAGAACCCGCTATCTCCTTCCTTTTCTTCGCCGGGATGGAGAAACGGTGTGACAAAAGGTCCCAGTGGATTCCCAGCCACTGGAACTTTTTGAGATGGAGAAAGTCGAGACTTTTTTCTGTTGATCTTGAAACCTAGGTACTCTAGGAACTGGATCACTTGACTGGAAGCTTGCAAGCATTCTGTCTCGGATGCTGCCCCCACCAACCAGTCGTCCAGGTAGGCTACTACCTGAATTCCCTTTAGGCGTAATTGTTTGAGAGCTACGCTTGCAAGCTTCGTAAAAATCCTTGGGGCTATGATTAGCCCGAATGGCATGGCTCTGAAGGCGTATAGTCTTCGTTGTAGCCTGAACCCTAGGTAGGGGGGAGAGTCGACGGTTGATTGGAATGTGCCAATAGGCGTCTGACAAGTCTATAGAGACGGAATTATGCCCTCTTGGGCAGTATGGTCCTTATGTGTTGCAGTGTTAGCATCTTGAATTTGCAATACACTATGAACTTGTTGAGTGGCGACAAGTCCAGAATGACTCTGAGCTTTTCCGAGTCGTTCTTGGGAACACAAAACAGCCTCCCTTGGAATTTGATGGACTTCACCTTTCGGATCACATTTTTCTCCAACAGTTCTTGAACGTACTCCTCCAGAACGGGGGTGGAGTGTTGGAAAACCCGAAGGCCCGGGGGTGGAGTGCTGTACCAGCTCCAGCCCAGTCCATTCTTGAGTAGGCTGTGGGCCCAGGGATCGAAGGTCCACCGATCCCGAAATTTCAGAAGTCTCCCTCCTACCGGTATCATCCCACTTTGACTGCCGTCCCGAGGTCTTGCCTCCCTGACCACGACCACCCCTGAATCCCCTTCCCCTTGAGGGGCGCCCAGACGAGCCTCTGGCTGCCCTTCTAGGCTTTGCTCGAAAGGACGTAGACTGCCCTTCGAACGATGGGGTGAATGCCGTGGACTGTGTCGACACGGCCTGGGGTACCCACTGAAAAGTGGTCGGGGTTTGTGCCACAATCTGGGGCACGGGAGGCAATGGCAATTGCAGTTGCTGTTGCTGTCTAAAAGGCTTGGCTGGCCGAGACGGTAGCCTAGTCCTCATAGTCTTCCTCTTTGGTTGAGGACCCTCATCCGGGGAAGACTTTCTCTTGATAGCCAGGCCCCACTTCTGGAGAAGGTTTCTATTCTCCAAGGCGGCCTTATCAACTACTTCTTTGACCAAATCGGTAGAGAAAAGGTCTTTGCCCCAAATGTTGGAGGAGATTAGTTTCCTTGACTCGGGCCTCACCGTAGCCGAGGTGAACACGAACTCCCTACAAGCTCTCCTCGCCCTGACGAAGCCATAAAGGTCCTTCGTCACTGTGGCCAGATGAGTCTTGGCCACCACCATGAACATTTCATGGACCTTGGGGTCACTTGCCATCGTCTCAAGAGTAGTCTGAAGAGACATTGAGGCAGCCAGTCTTTCTTTTGTCTCGAACTCTCTCTGCAAGAGAAAGTCAGACAGCTTAGGGAGGTCCTCGCCGAACTGACGTCCGGCGATATCAGCCTCCAACTTCCCAACTGAGAACGTAAGATGGACGTCCCTTCCCAGTCTTTGTGGTCCATAGGTAGGGCCAGCGACAAGGGTTTACACTCCTCCAGGGAGGGGCAAGGCTTGTCGGCCTCGACTGCTTTTAGTACAGCCGCAAACCCTTTCTGTAAAAAGGGGAAGGCTCTAGCAGGAGAGGACACAAAGGAAGGGAGCTTCTTGCTCAATGCAGCTACCTTTGAGTTAGAGAAGACCTTCTCTTTCAACGAGGATGAAAGCAGAGCTTGAGCCTTAGTATGGTCCATCACTATGACCTCCTTCGGCTCTGTCTCCTCCTTTGAAGCTGGTTCCTTCCTCAGCCAGACACATGGTTTAGCATCTGAGCACAAGGGAAGGTCTTTTCACATTGAACCTTTTTTGGGGCCCATGTGATTCTGCAAGGCTCAGCATCCGCAGTTCCATTGCAGCCGCCTTCTCCTGATTCTCCTTCTGCAACTGTTGGATCATTCCAACAATGGAGGAGAGGGCCTGTCCCAGCTCTACTGGGAGACCGGCCGATGTTGAGGGAATAGGCTCCGGGATCTGAACCGGAGTAGCCGACACCTCGTCGACCTCTTCCTCTACAACGTCTGGGGCTTGAACTTCCCCTGGGCTTCTGCCAGGGGGTCTTCCTTCAGACGCTCGTCCACGACAGACATCCTGTCATCTAACTGGATGTCTTGCATAGCGACCGAGACTTCAGCATCCACCTGGATCTGAACTTGGGGGATCTCCTCTTGAGGCTGGGGAATCACTGCATCAGCTGATGCCTTAGGGAAAAGATACGCCCTCATCTTCTCACTTGGAAGATAAGGTCCAGAGGTGTTCTTCTGGAAGCCCCTTACCCAGGTACGAAGCTTCTCCCATGCTATATCCCTCTATTCCGCCATCCTAGGGGAATTAAAGGCCTCCGTAATTAGATTAATGCACACAGTACATACCTGAGGGTCCCAATACTGGAGATCACCCTTGGAGACAGCGCATGCTGCATGTCTCCTACCAAAATCATGTCCGCAGAGGCTCTTGCTGCGAACGTTGCAGAAGACATTTCCGCACTTCGGAGGGTCCTTCTGTAAAGAGAAGAAATTTCCATGAGAATCAAGTGAACTATGTATCACTGGATATGCATAGTATAGCATAACAATTCAGAAAGGAAAGACACACACTTGTGTTTCCTTCACAACTAATTGCTGCAGCCTTCCAGATAATAAAATCAAATGGTTAATCTCTTCTAGAGTAACCAATGCAAAGTTTTCAGAGGAAACTGGTGGAGCTCACACCTAAGCAATGATTTTAAAATCATGGATAATAGACAGGAAAGAACTCACTTTCCTATCTGTAGGGCAACAGCAAAGGATTTGAGCAAGAAAACACAAAAGTGTTAGAACACACAGTGCTGTACCAAAACCCATACTATAGTTTTCTTCTTACAGTATATGTTATACTGAAGAATACTGGTACAGTATAGGAGGTTACGTGCCGCCCGGCAACACACCATAACTAGCTTTAAAGTATACTACTTAACAGCTATAAGGCGGCAGAACACTGGTTCAAATGCATGTCGGCCGGCAATGACTGCCGGCCGGCAACTACACAAGGGTAGTACCCAGCTGCCGGCCACACTCTTGGTGACCGGCAGACAAGGGCTGACATTAGCCGGCCGGCAAAGGTACAGGACCGATGCCGGCCGGCAGCAAAAGAACCAGAGGACTACAACAAGCCCGGCTGCCGGCCTCATAGGCAGGCAGCCGGGGTCGGGTACAGCACTAGAAGAAAAACAGGATGGATGCCGGGATAAGAGTGTACACTACCTCCAAGCCCGGCAATCCGAAAGAGTGCATATAAGGAAGGGAGAATCTAATTCAGGCTTCCTGACCAATGCCGTCTGGCTCTACAGGCAGGCATGGATGAGGGACCAAGGGAGGTCCGGGCAACACTCAAAAAAGAAGACCCTTGCCGTCCGGCAGAGCTGCCGGCCGGCAGCTCTGCCGGCAGGCAAGGGGCTGAGTCAATTCCACATCCTAACCTATTTTAGGTCCAGATGTAGAATGACGTACAGTACTGTAATGGCTAGGCTATTACGGAGATAGAGGGGGAAGGGACAAAAGAGGGTCCTACCAACGTTGCTTTAGTGACGGATCACCCGCAGCCAAGAAACTCATCTTAGCCTAAGGGAGATCCAGGGGGGAGGCCAGCAATACTTGCCAGCTCCCAGAGCACCATAGCAAGGAAGGTGTTGCTACTCCCAGGAAAAGAAACTTATCCTCACCCGAGAACAGCAACAAGGACTAGTCTGGTAGATCACAAAAGAAGGAATCATATCCACAGAAACCTTCGGCAGTGACCTGAGGAGGCTAAGCCACCTCTGTCTGTGTCAGGCCAGCGAGGGAGACTCTACCCCAAGCCAGACAAACACAGACTCAGACTAAAAAACTCTGTTGTTCTGTCCCTCTTTGAACCAGACTTACTGGAACAGGAAGGTACAGTAACACCCCAGTATAGTTTTATCGAAAATTAATTCAGATAAACCACTTAGAGATAAGCCCAAGCTCAAACAGAGGGAAAGGGATTGCATACCTTCTCCGAAGAAAAGAAAGCAACCGGGGAGAATGAGAAAGTATACTAAGGCTCCATAAGAAACTTAGCCTAGGCACCAAGAGAATCGATTACCTAAATCACCGAAACTCACTCGTATACTATCTTGGAAATATTCCACATAATCTTAAATGTATAAAACATAGCCTAAAGCTTCAATAAAATTTTAATAAACTCGGAAAAACCAAAATCATGCATGAAGTACTAGGACCAACGACTAGGCTACATGGCCTAGCGTAGGCCAGAATGGCGAATACTTCGCCAAAATAATACTAAGCACGAAAGTAAATCCTATGTAATACTAAATAGCTAAAATTTATTAAAGCAAAACAACCGGGAATGTCGCTCTGACTAACTAAACTTATACCTAGCGAGCGACAGCGTCCATGACGCCTCCGGTAGGCTACGGCTCTTGTAACAAAGATTAATCCTATCAATCACTCAAAAATTTACCAAGAGCCTACATATATACATAAAAGACATGGTACTCAACTTATCAGAGGCCGACGAAGATGGAGAAGCCATGAAAAGCAGAATAAATCCAAGATTTGTGAGAAACACAGGAAAAAACACCGAGTTGTTAAGCTACGTAAAAAGGAATACAGATGGCGCCAGGATTGGCGCCAGGCACGCTTACGAATCGGGAGATAGGGAGCCTTGGGAGCGGCTCCCCCTTTTTCTTTCCCGAATTCGTTTCTTGCCAATTGCCCCCTGCGAGACGAAATCTCTGTTCGGGATGCAGATTGCCATGTGGCGTGTCAAGAATACGTCCTCTGATATGTCGCGATATCCCTTTCAGGAGGGATATTCGCTCCAGGAGTTAGAATAGGGTAGGCTCCTCTTTCAAGGGGTGCCAATCGTAAAAAATATTTCCCAAAAATACACTAATCAAGACACGTTAATGAAATTTTCAGGCATTATTAGCACTATAATAAGGCATATCCTCTGTAAGTTTCATCATCCTACAGGGAAAATAAAAGATTTTATGAATAAAAATGTGAAAATCGGAGCTAGCGACTTAAAAGTTGTTTGGTGACCAGTGAGAAACTAATGTCTTGATTGAAATTCGCTCTGTTATTATGTTTGTTTATCCACATGGAACAAGCAGACAAAGTTTTATCAAAATCGAACAGTAAATAAGCACACAGAAAGAAAAAAACGAGCATTAACTTTAGTGAAATCCCGGCTGGTGATGGAGGGATACCTAGAAATAAATATTCACCAAAAATTAAAATTTCGATTTAGGGAAAAACCTTCTGTGTTTTTCTAGGTATTATGTCACTTGATGGCCTAAAAGATCTAAATATTATATTACTTAAGGCATAAGAGTAGGACAAGCAAAGAAATACACCCCTCTCCCGAAAAAGAATAAACGAGAAATTACGATTTTTGTCTGATGACGAAAATATTGGATATAAAATCATAGTCTCCCCTGAGCTCATTTTCTTTGATGTCACTGATATGAGAAAACGACTTTGAACAGTTTTAAAGGGGTAACCTATAAAAATTTGAAAAATTACTAATGATATTTCGTATTTTTTCTATTAACATAATGGGGGCGTTAATGACCAGGGGGGGGGGGTATTATAGAGGCTGGAGATGAATTCTACACATATCACAGCCTTCTGATAGGTAAAAGGAAGACTTTTAGCAAAGAAAAAAACAATTGGGAAAATTCACCCTCTGATCGTGGAGGCAATCCTTATTAAGGTAAATTCTCAGGGAATATCGCCGTAGTTGTAATATACCCTAGGAAGCTACCCTATAGGAACTTCAATCAGGACGACATGGCTTGAGCCCAAAAATATATATATATATATATATATATATACAGTATATATATATATATATATATATATATATATATTTAAATGTATATGAACAAATAAATATATACAAACATATACGTATTTTTATATATGCATGTTTGTATATATATATATATATATATATATATATATATGTATATTATATACATACATATATACATACATACATATATACATACATGCATTCATAAATACAGTAACTGCATACTAAATGTACAGATACAAACAGGAATAAATGCACACCTAGATAGACAGATATAGTATATACTAAACACGTATGAACTCAAAATTCCTGTGCAAGGATGGCATTAAAAGCTAATAAATATTAAACGGCGAGTAATTAATCCAATGCAAGTAACATTACCGAACAAATGCCTCCGTTATTAGTTGTGTACAACAATTTAGACAAATGAAGCAATCACAAGCAATTACTAGTTCATTATACTATATTCAAGGCATTCGGAGAGTTAGAAGACCCAGGCCTACATGGCTGAGGACTATGAAGCGTGAAGTAGATGATGATGAATGGGGAGGCATTGACTTAAAAGCTCAAGATAGAGACGGACTGGCGAAATCTAACCGAGGCCCTTTGTGTCTATACGGCGTAGGAGGAGATGATGATGATAATGAGTGTCCAGTGTTGTGGGCTTAACAGGTTAGAGAGAGAGAGAGAGAGAGAGAGAGAGAGAGAGAGAGAGAGAGAGAGAATCTTTAATGAGAAGCATCTTTGTGTCAATACTGTAAGGATAAATAATCCTTTTTATCGATATACTTTATTAAATGCTAGTGTACGTGAGCTGTCAAAAATTATATCTAAATATTTAGATCTGGAAGACCCAGGCCTACATGGCTGAGGACCATGAAGCGTGAAATAGATGATCATGAATGGAGAAATCTAACCGAGGCTCTTTTCGTCTATATGCGTAGGAGATGATGATGATGATGGTGATGAAATATTTAGATAAATATGCACAATCAACGGGCAATTTCTCACCAGGGTATGACTACTCCTCTCCCTTTTACCAGGATATTACTGCTTCCTTTCCCCCTCAGAATGGCAGGAAAGAAATTATCAGTGGTGAGAGGAGCAGTCATACGCTGGTAAGAGGGGGTATTCCAAGTAGTACATTCGGAAACCACACTCTCCCACAAATTGCCGAACTAGCACGTTGTATGTAGGAAAGGGGGGGGGGGGTTTGAATCAGTGTGTGAGTGTATGTGTATTTCTATCCAAATATTCTTATTTTGACGGATTGAGTACACTAGTATCCAAAAATAAAGTGACGTACCTTTCATTAACATAAACCTGAAAAAGCATTTATATGTTTCAAAATATGAATCTACATATCCGACTTTTTCTTCGGTATTCAACCTCGCCCTAGCAGTACTAACCAAACTCAGCTGAGCCCTTCATCAGGCTGGGAGGAGCGAAGAGAGGAAAAGTATGCTTCTGTTCCCTTTCTTGATGTTGGTTACTCCCCAAAATTGGGTTACGTACCTTGGTAATTAGATAGATTTATCCTCTCAAAGTATATCTTCAACTCTAGCGTCCTATTTACATAATAATAATAAGTAGGCATCTAGATAAAATCCACCGTGGGTGGAAATAAGATGTCTCTAGTTCCATGGGACTTAGAGAGTTCTGAAAGTTCTCTCAAGTTCTCTCAACTACTTAGTAGTTTTGACGAAGTGGAAACCTACTATATACTTCACATTAACTTTCAGTTTCGAGTCCATTTGAGAACTTTACTGAATACGCTATTAAAACGTACTTTCGTTTTCCATAATGCCTCTCTCTCTATTTGTTGGTAGTTTAATTTTATATGGTTTTATTAATACGTGGTTGAGAATTTAATCTAAAGGATATGAAGATGATGAAAATTATTCGTGAGTTTTATAAAATCTGTATAGTGATGAAATTGATCTTCTACAATTTTAATCTCCCCTATAAAATGGAAAGAATCTGGCTATATATATATATAGTATATATATATATATGTATGTGTATATATGTATGTATGTGTATATATATACACACATATATATATATATATATATACATAAATATATATACATATACATATACATATACATACAGTATATATATATATATATATATATATATTTATATGTATATATATATATATATATATATGTATATATATATATATATATATGTATATATATATATATATATATATGTATGTATGTGTATATATGTATGTATGTGTATATATACACATATATATATATATATATATATACATAAATATATATACATATACATATACATATACATACAGTATATATATATATATATTATATATATGTATAAAATTTATATACTGTATATATATATATATATATATATTTATATATATATATATATATATATATATACAATTCCACGTAAACTACTTGGACAGGGGGAGAGGGGGTAGTCATACCCTGGTGAGAGGGGGCATGTGCGTGTGCGTTCATATATATCTAAATATTTATCAGTCATTTTTGACAGTTAGTGTACAATAGTATCATCATTTTGATCTGTCTTATAAATTGTTACAGTAAAACAATCACTGGCTGTCTATATAGATTTTTTTTTAAATCTATGGAAATTACTCGTCTCAAAACTCAAAAATATATATTTCATGATAGGTAGATCTGTACATTTTGAATATACACAACACTGGGTCTTTCATAAGACAAACTTTGATCAAGTAACTCCTAGTTATGCTACCTACAATGGAAAATTAAATTTCTCAAGCCCGGTAGACAATCATTTTGCTTAACAATTTAGATAACGAATTATTTGCAACGTTATTTGAAGAAATATATGTTGGTCAAAAACATATATTAAACTAGAGGGGCACTCAGTAGAGCACAGACCTCCGTTGCAGCAGCTTATTTCTCGACCTTTTGTTCGACCTTGACCTTGACCTTTCACCTTAACATGTATTAATTGGCGTGGATTTTCATATGCTCATATATGAACCAAGTTTGAAGTCTCTGTGACAAGGATGTGCAAACTTATGGCTGATTACGTGAATTGAACATTTTGGTTGACTGCGACCTGGACCATTGACCTTGACCTTCCAAATTTATTCATTTACACCTCTTTGCATAACAGTTAATCCCTGCAAGTTTCATTCCGATTAAAATTCTGGCAATAAAACATAACCTCCTTCCAACTTATTTGACGAAGGTAAAAATATCAAACAATTAGCATTTCCTTCTCATATCTATGTTCAGACAGTCCTCCTTTCATGGATGCCTGTGTTCGTATTAGTCGGGAAATTGTGCTGATCAAAGAGTTATGAACTTTTCTCCACCAAATCTTCCTGAAGGTTGACTCGGTCGAGAGCTAATAACCTCCGACTGATCTTGGAACGTTTTTCCCGGAAGGATTTATCAGTCATGGCAAAGCGAATTTCACCTCGACCTGCAGATGTAACGAAGAGACGGGAGGAGGTGGAGGAGGAGGAGGAGGATGGAATAAGGAAGTTAAGGAGAAGAAGGATGATCAAGAGGGAATAAGGAAGAAGTTGAGGAGGAGAAGTATGAGTAAGAGGAAATAAGGAAGAAGTTGAGGAGGAGAAGGAAGATGAGTAAGAGGGAATAAGGAAGAAGAATTATTGGAACTTCAGAAGTTCAACCTTGCAGATAATGTTTTTATGAGACAGATCTCTTTTATTGTTGTTACTGATCTTAAAATATTTTATAATAATTATCAATTTACTTCTCTTGTAGTTTACTTATGTCCTTTCCTCACTGGGCTATTTTCCCACGTTGCAGCTGTTAGGATTGTTAGTGTAACATAACACTAATGACTATGGATAAGTGATACAAACGTACTACAGAAAACAGTAGGATAAATGAAAAAAAAAAGAGAGAAAAATATCAATTACGACTGTATTCTTCGTCTCCAAACTTCATAAAACACCAAAAGGACCGTTTTTTTTTTGCCTATAAGTCCTAACAGAAGTTCTTTGAGAACAAACAAACCCCATTTGGGTCTCCCTAGGCACTATAGAAGAGACACTTACATGAACCGGTAGCCTCAGAATCACCTGCTAATTGGAGCCAAGTGTAAACACGGCTTATTATTCAGGCCAAATGCATTTACCAGGCCAAGAACCATAACCAGACCGCAGACTGATTAACCTGTTCCTACGAGACGTAAAGGGCAACAAATGTCCCTATACAGTGTAGCTTCTTAAGACTTTTTAGAAGAATTAATAGAAACTATACTTGTATAAAAATCAGACTATATATCAGTTAAGTGCGATTGGTGTTACTATATGGACATGAGTCATTGTATGACAATGGAACAATCTCGAATAGATTTAGTAGAATTGAGAACAAAGCCCTCGGAAGGATAATGGGAGTTAAATGGCAGGACAAATATTAATAGGAACTATACTTGTATAAAAATCAGAATATATATCAGTTTAGTGCAATTGGTGTTATTATATGGACATGAGTCATGACATGACAATGAAATAATCTCCAATAGATTTAGTAGAGTTGAGAACAAAGCCATCAGAAGGATAATGGGAGTTAAATGGCAGGACAGGATTAGAAATGGAACTGAGAGAGATTACTCAAGTGCCATATGTGGATGAGATTATGATGAGGGGGTAGATGCAGTTGGTTTGGGCATGATCTTCGCACTCCCCAAGAGAGATTAGATCACCAAACGTCCAGCTGGCCTCCACAAGGCACTAGAAGAGTTGGAAGACCCAGGCCTACACGACTTAGGACTATGAAGCGCGAAGTAGATGATGATGAATGGAGAAGTATTGAATTAAAAGCTCAGGATGGAGACGACTGGGGAAATCTAACCGAGGCCCTTTGCATCCATAGAAGGAGGAGGAGATGATGATGATGATGATACTGATATAACTACATTTCAGCCTTTATATCCTTTCCTACTCAGACCTTCTTGAACTGACAGTATGTATTTTTATTCATAGATTAACTCTAACGCGCATAGACACGCCACTAACTCAAGTAGTGAAATGTTGTAAAAAGAGTATAATAAGGATATCATAATGCATAAGTGTGTATCTATACTCACATGCGGTATACAGTATTTACACATACATACATACACATGCACACCATCATCAATCCACAGGGACCAGCTTATTGATGAAAATGACCAAACACCTATCCATGACCAAGCCATGTTCGAGGCTTTTGTCTTGCAGTGGACTAGAGACGGCTGCATTCTGCATTTGACGTATGTATGTATGTATGTATGTATGTATGTATATATATTAAATATATAATATATATATATATTATATATTTATATCTTCATATTATATATATATATATATATATATACGCATACATGAATATACATATATACATATATATGTATATATGTATACATATATACATATATACATATATATGTATATATGTATATTCATGTATGCGTATATATATATATATATATATATAAACATTAAATCTCTTTAATAGAATGAATGAACTGATGAAAGAGCCTTAGTGGAGAGAGAGAGAGAGAGAGAGAGAGAGAGAGAGAGCTAGAGAGAGAGAGAAACTCATACCGACAGAGATAAGTCTTAATAAATCTTATATGGGAACAGAGAAATGATATCTTCCATTGAATCATCGATCCTCAAACTATAAATCACAGATATTTTTTTTCCTTTCTGAGAATATCGATATGTCTGAAATATTAACAAATAGTCGAATTATTGATTCCAGTTCTTCATCATGCTACACTTTCTTCTCCATTAAACCTATATAAGAAGGAACGACTTAACTGTGTGCGGGACGTGTTATTATCTCTAACTAATGCCATATCACCGCTAATGTTCCTCCAGGATTTTTTCATATACTGATGTTTCTAGTCAGAACATCAAAAGTTCAATCTTTCAAAAAATGTTCTTGTTGAACAGGCTGACATAAGTCTCTCTTGTAGTTTATATACGAATGATCTATTTAAATGTTGTTACTGTTCTTAAAATGTTTTATTTTAATTGTTTTGATTGTTTATTATTCTCTTGTAGTTTATTTATTTCCTTGTTTCATTTCCTCATTGGGCTATTTTTTCCATGTTGGAGCCCTTGAGTTTACATTATCCTGCTTTTCCAACTAGGATTGTAGATTAGCGAATAATAATAATAATAATAATAATAATACCCTACCATACCGTAGTGAGAGGGGGTACCCCGAGAGGTACACTCGGAAACCACACGCTCCCACAAATTGCTGAATCAGCGGGTTGTAATAAGGAAAGAGGGAAGGGGTCCAAATCTGTGTGCGCGCGCTTGCGTGTGCACATCTATCTAAATATTTAGACGTCATTTTAGACGGCTCTCTCTCTCTCTCTCTCTCTCTCTCTCTCTCTCTGTTACTGTCGATTAATGAAACTGTTACAGTCAACTAAATTATACAGTTAATAAAAAACGTACAAGATTTATTTCCTTCCAATATAAAAAAAAATGTAGCTATTTTTATTATGATTAAGGATTATATAAAGATTGATATAACCCTTGGAAGGTGTTTCACATAGTATTACGCCAATGGGATGATATTCTATTTTCTAAAGGTTTAAAGGCCACTCATGACTTGCAGTAGCAAGGGAAAGTGACATTACCCCATCAAGCAAGACAATGTCCTAGAGACGGACCATATTACATATGATATGCACCTAAGCCCCATCTCCACCCAAGCTAGGACTAAGGAGGGCAAGGCAAAGGTTGCTAATGATTCAGCAGATAGATAGGCTCCCCAAAACCCACCATCCTTAGCTCACATGGATGATGAGATTGCAGCGACCATAGGAAGTAAAGAGTTTGAATGCGACTCGAACCCCAGTCTGGCAATCACCAGGCAAAGACGCTACCACCAGGCCATCACAACCCTTTTCATCTCTTCTTTACTTTCGTAATTATCCATTTCATCATTTAACACCCTACCTACCTCATTACCTTTCCTCTTATTTTAACCTTTTCTTTTCTTGTTCTTTCAGTCCCTTTCACATTTTTTTTAGCTGTAAGTTTTCCCTACTTTCTTCTTTAAATTTCTTCTCTCTCTCTGGGGTCTTCGACTTTTTCTTTCACTTCATTTTTATACTGTCCCTTTTTTTTCCCAAGATTTCCTAATGCCAAGATTACCTATGCTCAAAAAGCCAAAGCCGAGATAAAAAAAACATTAGACATCTTCAAACGAAAGCGCTTATCATCGTCTTCAAGTTGAAACTTCTGCGGGTTAAGGAAAAACCAGTGTAATATATCATTCCAGGTCCAAATAAACGTTGAGGTATATTTTAAGTGCAGTTTATTCCCAGACAAGGATCCATAGTGATATTGACAATTCAGTTACAGAAACTAGACTCGCTGTTATATAGAAAGCATCAGAAAACGTTAACAGTACAAACCATAATAAAACCTTAACAGCAGTTCCCCATAACAACAATAAACAACCATTACCATCGAGCGGACATACATAATTATACAACAAACGACTCGAGTATTATACAACTTTTTTTTTTTTTTTTTTTTTTTTTTTCTTTTTTTTAACATTACTCGAGTCATCGTACATATACATAAATAATGATTTACAATACAAAGCGTACAGTGTTCTTCCTCAGTCTGTTACTTCGTCTTGGGCCTTCACTTTCGAGTTCGTCTACAGATATATCCGTTTCCTCTTTAATATCGCCGCCATGATATTTTCGAAGGTATCTACGATTACGCCAACAAAGTTTTCCACTTGATGAAAGCCTGATGAAATAGCATCTGTTTCTCGGTCCGACCTTGACGATTTCACCGATCCTATCCCATTCTTTCGTTGCAGCGTCTTGTATTCGGACTTTATCTCCTACGATAAACACTTTAAGATCTGTTGCCGATGCATTGTAACGTGTAGTATTAATCCTCTCTTTCTCTCTCCTCCTCATCTCTGCTGCTTCGATATCCTGACGATTATCAGATATGAGAGCGCTATGATGAGATGGAACCAAAGATCTAAGATTATGTCCAAACACCACTTGATTTGGGCTACGTCCATCTGCATTAGGGGTGTTCCTTAATTCCAGCAAAGCCTCATGAAATCGCTCATCCATCGTTGTATTTTCAAGTTTGGTCAACAGATTCTTCACTTTCTTTACAATAACTTCGGCGTGTCCATTGCTACTGGGAAAATGAGGTGAACTTGGACTCCATTTGATTCCTCTTCCCTTCAAGAATCTCTGAAATTCCGTAGCGCTGAACTGAGGTCCCCCATCTGTACGTATCCGTTGAGGGTAACCTGTAAAGGACATCATTTTGATCATTGCATTACAAACTTGTTTTGCCGATGGGCTGTCCTTCCATTGTTGGACCATAGGATATCCACTTAGACGATCGGCGTAAGTCAAAAAATGTTGGCCCTTTAGGTAGAACAAATCTGCAGACACACTTTCAAAGGGACGTGTTGGCAAAGGGTCTGTTTTCAGAGTTTCTTTCCCCAGGCATGGCAAATTGCGTTGACAAACTTCACATTTCTCTATCATTTGTGTTATGTCATTGGTGATACCTGGCCAATATACGCACAATCGGGCTCGCTGCTTTGTTCTGGTTATTCCTTGATGGGCTGCATGTAGTCGTTCCAAAACCTCTTTCCTCTTTTGTTTCGGAATAATTAACCTTTTTCCAAACAGGACAAGATCACCATCTATAGATAATTCATGCCTTATACTTTTATACTGCTTGACACATGGTGGTGAACCGTCATGTTCAACGGTGTCCTCCATTATAGCATGAACCAGCTTTACATAATCTAGATCATTTCGTGCTGTTTCCTGAAGTTCGTCGACAATAAGGTCAACAACTCTTCCGTCATCGTAAAATTCTCTGTCATCACAAACCGATGCAATATAAACAGCCATGACCGTACGCTCATCACATTCCTCTTCAGTTTGATCTGGATCATCAACAGGTGCTCGGCTGAGACAATCAGCTATAGCATGATCACTTCCCTTCCTCCACTCCAATGTGAACTGAAACTGACTCTGTAAATCAGCCTTTAAATTTTGCAGTTTTACGTTTTCGACCTGGTTCAAAGAGTATTTATTAAAAAGTGGTAGAAGTGGGCGGTGATCAGTGATGACTGTAAAATGAGGGAGGCCATGCAAGTATAATTTACATTTCAGTATGGCGTATTTGATAGCCAAGGCTTCAAGTTCTATCATGGAATATCTTGTTTCCAACGTCCGACAAAAACCTACTTCCACAGGTGATGAGTTTCCATCCTTCTTTGTGTTTCTGAATTAAGCTGAATCCGAATCCTTTCAGTCTACTTGCATCCGTCTCCAAACGTGTCATTCTACTGGGATCGAACTGCGCAAGAATCGGTGTTTTAGTTAACAACCCTTTAACTTTCTCAAACGCTTCACAATGTGCTGGTAACCACTGGAACTGATTTTTACTCTTTAGAAGATCTCTCAGTGGTGTGCAAGTAGCGCTAATGTGCGAGCAAAATGAGCCCAGTTGATTAACCATCCCCATAAAACTTCGCAGTTCAGTGATGTTTGTAGGAGTTGCAAATTCTGTAATGGCTCTCACTTTATCTGGGTCTGCTTCTCTCCCTTCTGCGGACAAAATAAATCCAGCAAAACGAACAGATGATCGAGCAAATTTGAATTTAGCTAGGTTTAAAGTTATACCATGCTCTACGCAACGATCAAGAAAAGCACGAACATCCAGTATGTGTTCCTCAAGTGTGCGACTAGCAATAAGAATGTCATCCACAACTTATGTGTTCGCTCCAAACCGTCTATAGCAAGATCCCCTTTGAAGTTGTAGCTATCACCAGTGCTGATAAAACCCATTGGTGCTCTCTTGTATCTAAACCTACCCCATGGCGTCAGAAATGTTGTCAGATCTCTAGAATCTTCATGCAGTTCCAACTGCCAGTATCCTTTAGCAGCATCCAAAAACTGTAAAGTACTTTGCATGCAGTACAACTTCATTTATGACATCATGTGGGATTTTAGCATTGTGTACAATTCTATGGACTTGAGAATTTAGCTTCGAAAGGTCAACCGTCATTCTAATTCCACCTGTAGGCTTTGGGACAACAACAATAGGATGACACCATTCTGTTGGCCGATCTCCAACTCGTTCAATAATACCCTGTTTCATCATGTCTTCCAGTTCTTTCTTCACTGCTTCACGTAGTGGGTAACTCACTGGCCTTGCAGCATATATTGCAAAAGGTTTTGCATTTTCCTTGAGTTGGATTTTCATTGGTGGTTGTTTTCATAGTTTGCAATTCCCCTTTGATATTGAAACTTCTTTGTAAGTCTGCAATATCTGCTTTTCCATAACTTCAATGTCTCGGTCAGTGGACTTTATACTATGGCCTAGAGCAGTAACAGATTTATCAATAGCTTCAACCAACTTCTTTGCAGGTAAAGGGAAGTCTTCATGAACAATACCAAGGTTCCTGCAGGCACGAAGGATAGATACATATCATCAAACTTCACATCTCTGCAAAATATTACATTTTCAATGCAATGCATATCACCAATCTTCAGCAACAAGTCAATTCCGCCAATAATTCTCAGTCTCTTCCCATTAACACTCACAAGGTGTTCCTCATAATTCTGCAGGTCCTTCCTCTGTAGTCTAAGAGAATGCAACATCCCCATGCCAGCAACAGTCATCTGGGGCACCTGTATCAGCAATCGCATTCATCTTAGCAAGATAACCTGTCTTCGGGTGATGAAATTCAATGGGGAGTACTGCTGTTCCTGGCCACGAAACGAAATTTCTGCCATGTGTTTTAACTTTCCAAATTTTGGTGACAGTGCAGCTTCTTTTCCCTTCTTTTTGTTTTTCGCAAACTTTACTAAAATGTCCAGAGAATCCACAATAGTGGCAGGTTTTCCCCTACTGCAGGACACAATCTGCCAGTTTGGTGAGGTGGAAAACCGCACTTCCGACATTTCAGTCGCTCCTCTTTAGGTGATCCACGGTGAATTCTTCGGTTAGTACTCCTGCTTCTACACGCTGCTTGAATCCGGCTGCATTAATGGCACTTTCTGTACTGAGACGCTTGTCTTCTCTCTCTGCTAACTCGCGGTTACGGCAAAGGGAAATAGTATCAGCAAGGCTAAGAGTGGGTTTTTTACTTAAAAGCTCTGTCTCGTTTCCTCGTCTCGTACACCAGATACAATGAGAGTAGTGATCCACTCATCAGAAGTCATATCTGGCAAGGTTGGCGTCCTCTGCTCGCTCACGAAGATCAACTAAAAAAGTCATCAAAAGATTCGCCAGCATCTTGCTTTCTTCTGACCAATTTGTATCTGTCCACTGCAACGTTCCGCTGGTCCTTGAGATACTTTTTGATTTGCTCAATTATCTCATTCAGCGACAAAGCCGTGTCTAAAGGAATCTCACCGCATGACGAACCCTTTGTAGGAAATCAGGCTTGCAAAACGACCAAAAGGTGGATATTTGATCCTCCCTAGGTTTCTCACTCAGCTTTGCAACTTTAGCATAGTTCTTCCAACTGGCTTCCCACCTTTTAAATGATTTTAAGGTAACACCATCCTCAAGCAACTCTGGAGGCCGTATAGAAATTTTCGCAGGAATATTTCGACCGGGGGTCCCCAGGATTATCTTCTGCCCCACTAAGAGTAGTAGGTCCAAATCGGTTAAGAAGAGCGGTAAGTTCACGATCACGACGTTCCTGTTCACGATCCCGACGTTCCTGCTCCCGATCCCGATGTTCCTGCTCGCGCAAAATTCGATCCTCCTGAAGTTTCATCTGCTGTTGTAGCATTTGCAACATGATCATCATTGAATCATTTGAACCTGTATTTGCGTCCTCGTGTTTCATGCTTCCGTCATCCGTTTCAGTCCTTTTAGCATTTCTAATAGCACCTTGGAGGAGACTGTTCAGTCTCACTGTACTATCCTTGGGGCTGAAAGACACATCCAAAACACGGAGATAATTCACAATCTCGTCACGAGTAAGCTGCTGAATGTCCCTCTTTCGTTAAAAGGAGTGCCTCTTCGCCAAGTTTCAATGCAGTATCCATTGCAAGTCTTCCTTTCCAACGGTGTATTTCGCCACGTAGACCTCGAGACTCACTGCGCCATGTAATATATCATTCCAGGTCCAAATAAACGTTGAGGTATATTTTAAGTGCAGTTTATTCCCAGACAAGGATCCATAGTGATATTGACAATTCAGTTACAGAAACTAGACTCGCTGTTATATAGAAAGCATCAGAAAACGTTAACAGTACAAACCATAATAAAACCTTAACAGCAGTTCCCCATAACAACAATAAACAACCATTACCATCGAACGGACATACATAATTATACAACAAACGACTCGAGTATACAACAACCAGGAAGGAAGGAGAGAGAGAGAGAGAGAGAGAGAGAGAGAGAGAGAGAGAGAGAGAGAGAGAGAGGGGGGGGGGGGGTGGTTGTGGTGACCGATGCGGTAAATGTTCCTGATTGGTGAACACCAGACTGGGGTACGAGTCCCTTTCAAACTCGTTAGTTTTTTTGGTCGCTGCAACCTCCCCCATCCTTGTGAGCTAAGGATGGGGGAGTTTTTGGGGAGCCTATAAGTCTATCTGCTGAGTCCTAGCTTGGGTGGAGAGGGGCCTTGGGCGCTGGTCATATTGATCAGTTTCTAGGGCATTGCCCTGCTCGATAGGGCTATGTCGCTGTCCCTTGCCCCTGCCATTCAAGAGAGAGAGAGAGAGAGAGTGAGAGAGAGAGAGAGAGAGAGAGAGAGAGAGAGAGAGAGAGAGATAATGTGTATTCCATTACACACACAAACGTACATAAGTATAGTTTTTGTATTCGCAATGCAAGTCCTTCTATATCTTATACTTGTCTACTCATTACTCCTTATATGACCAGATTGTGGAATGATCTTCCTAATCAGGTAGTTGAATGATTTGAACTTTAGAAGTTTAAACTTGCACAGAATGTTTTTATTCTGAACAGGCTGACATTAGCCTCTCTTCATATAGTTTACATATAACAGATCTATTTTAAATTTTTTTCTGAAATTAGAATCTTTGATATCAATTATTCATTACTTCTCATCCAGTTTATTTATTTCCTTAGTCCCTTTCCTCACT
>NC_090727.1:60180620-60185620 GCF_036898095.1 Palaemon carinicauda | reverse complement strand
TGTTATATTCCATTTTCTAAAAAAATATTTTCCTATTTTTCTATAAAATGGTAATCTATTTTCTTTGAAATGTTATCCCATTTTCTATGAAATGTTATCCCATTTTCTATAAAATGTTATCCCATTTTCTACAAAATGTTATCCCATTTTCTATAAAATGTTATCCGATCTTTTTTGACAAGTTATCCCATTTTCTTTCAAATGTTATCCCATTTTCTATAAAATGTTATCCCATGTTATACGAAATGTTAACCCATTTTCTATCAAATGTTATGCTATTTTCTACAATAATCCCATTTTCTATAAAATGTAATCCCATTTTCTATAAAATGTTATCCCATTTTCTATAAAAGGATATCCCCTTTTCTTTGAAATTATCTCTCTGATAAGTGTAGCATTAGTAACAAATATTTTTACTCTGCATCGCCCCAGGGAAGTCTGCAAACTTCGCTAATAAGCCAAGACAATTTTACCAAAGATTGCGAATATCCCAAGGTTTACTTTTGACCTTCGTGAATGTGCTCCAGAGTTATTTATGCTGTGTGTATCTTTCGCACTGTGATGTTATAATTTTTTTTACTTCCCTAACAATAGTTTCGTTTTTAATACCCTGTAACTACTTTTCTTTCTCTCTCTCTCTCTCTCTCTCTCTCTCTCTCTCTCTCTCTCTCTCTCAATCTTGTGTACCGAGACAGATACTTTGCAAGATCGTTTACAGATTGAACTATGTAAATTAATGATTAAGAAATTTATGATAATGAGGCAGAGAATCAGTCACCACTTTCTCTCTCTCTCTCTCTCTCTCTCTCTCTCTCTCTCTCTCTCTCTCTCTCTCGTTTACCGAGAAAGATACTTTGTAAGATCGTTTACAGATTAAACTATGTAAATTAATGATTAAGAAATTTATGATAATAAGGCAGAGAATCAGTCACCACTTTCTCTCTCTCTTTCTCTCTCTCTCTCTCTCTCTCTCTCTCTCTCTCTCTCTCTCTCTCGTTTACCGAGAAAGATACTTTGTAAGATCGTTTACAGATTAAACTATGTAAATTAATGATTAAGAAATTTATGATAATGAGGCAGAGAATCAGTCCCCCCCTTTCTCTCTCTCTCTCTCTCTCTCTCTCTCTCTCTCTCTCTCTCGTTTACCGAGAAAGATACTTTGTAAGATCGTTTACAGATTAAACTATGTAAATTAATGATTAAGAAATTTATGATAGTGAGGCAGAGAATCAGTCCCTCCTTTTTTCTCTCTCTCTCTCTCTCTCTCTCTCTCTCTCTCTCTCTCTCAGTTTTGTATCTGTGTGCCGGTGAGTGATTACACTTTTGCGACCCTATAAATATCATGATTTAACGCGGATAACAAAAAGGCTATCGAGTGCAATATAGCTACAAGTTTTCGTGAATAGTCAGTGATTAGTTTGAGGTCAGAGAAGTGGGATAAAACGTCGGCATAGAATAGTTATCTTGTGAATTACTAAAAATCTAATCAAGATGGCTATGTACAACACGGGCAAGGCTTGGAGAGACATCGCTGGACTCAGCAAAAATAAATTCCATGAGTTGGCGAAACAGGAGCTCGACCATCTGATAACAGAGGTCACTAGTAACGTCAACCAATGTGACGGAAAAATATTCGCAGACATATTGAAACAATATGATCCAATAAACTGGAGCAAATCTGCGGAAAACATCAGCAAAATAATAGAAGAAATTCCAAAGAAAATCCAAGTGTTAAAGAGACTTATAAAGAAAGTCTACATCAATCAACACATTCCATCAAAGAACAATAACAAGTCCAATATGGTGAATATGCTGATTGATGCAATTGGAAAAAGAATGCCAAAATGGTGTAATACATGTAAGATATGGTATTCCATTAATAATCCTCAACAATTGATTAGAAAATGTGATGCCTGTCATGTCCCAACACATCCCACATGTGCTGAAATACAGCAAAAAATAAAAAATAAAGACACAAAGGTATTCTGCTCAACATGCTTAGTCTGGATATAAAATATAATTAAGTCGAGACTAAATCTGCAAATAGTTGAAGATAAAGAAGAGGAAGAAGAAACAGAAGAAGAAGAAGAAGAAAAAGAAGAAGAAGAGAACAATGAACAGGATATGTGTAAGGATGCAGAAGAAATAATTGATATAACCTATGATGCCATCCAACAACATACTTATGAAGAAATAAATTACCAGATGGAAACAAATAATAGACCCAAGAGACTCTACCCAGACCTACATAATTTTAGGGAAGAGCAAGAACAAGAAAAAATAGAAAAGAAGGATATAGTCTGCAATATGCTGAAGAGAGGGAATTGCAGATTTGGCGAAAGATGCTACTACAAGCATCCAAAGATATGCCATAATTATGAAATATATGGTAAATGTGCGTATTTAGACGGATATGGAGACGAATGCAGAGATCTCCATCCAAAAATATGCAAAAACCCAAAAGAAGGAAAAGGATGCATTTACAACAAAAAATGTCGATATATGCATCCTGCAACCATGAATGAAAGTAAGAAAACTCAGCAAACTGAAAAGAAAAATGAAAGCAAAAAAGAAACAAAAAAAAAAGAAACAAAAAAGCAGGCCGTGTATATACCGCGCTTTGAACCAAGAGCCCCAAGATATGAGGCCTTTCAACCCAAACCTGCACATTTAGAGCCCAACTACAAAGAATGCATCTATAATGCCAGGGGTTGGTGCAGATATGGGGACAGTTGCAGGTATACACACACAAATAAATATGAAGGTGAAAGAGCAAATATAATAGAAAAGTTGGATTTTTTAATGGCAGAATTCCGGGAAATGAAGAAAAGAACATCATATCAGAACAGGAAGGAAGCATGGGAGAATCCATATTATTACCAATATTAAATAATGGGGATGAAACACAAACCATAATAGTAATGAATGCACAGGGTTTAGTCACGAGTAACTCTAAAAGGAAAATAGAGTTCTTAGAAGAACTAACCCAAATTGAAAAAATAGATATATTAAATATAAGTGAAACATGGTATTCCCAAGAGACTGGCAGTGATGACCAGATAAAGGGTTTCCAAACTTATAGATCAGACAGAAAAAATAGGAATCAAGGGGAACCGCAATATATGGAAGAGACATAAATCAAGGAAAATATGTGAAAAATACAGCAACACAGAATGTGAATTGATTGCGGTAGAATTTGAATTTGAAAAACTAATGAATATTGTAGTTTAATAGACCCCCAAACACTAAGGAGTTTGACATAATAATAGAAAAAATAGATGATATATGTAGAAACCATAAAGACTGGAATATACTCCTATCCGGAGATTTTAACTTTCCTTTCGTGGATTGGAAAGAACGGGTAGAAGAAAGTGGTTGTATGTATACATATAAAAAAGATAGTAATAGTAGCGCAGAAGATAAGAGGCAATTTGAAAAGCTTCAAGATATGCTATTAGAACATAATATGCAACAAATAAACCACATTCCAACAAGAGTATTTGTGAATGAGGTGAATTATGTTAAAGAAATAATAGTGTATAACACGGGAATTTCAGACCATAATGTCATAGAATTGATAGTTCATTCCAAAGCAAGTGATCACAGAATTAATAAAAGCACAAAACTTTGGGAAGGATATGGAAAATATAACTTTTACAGTAAGAATATAAAATGGTCAGAAATAAATGAAGAACTGAATAAAGAATGGAAAAATGTATTTATAAGTGATAATATACAGGTAAATACGGATATACTGTACAAAATACTGGAGAAAATTGTTGAAAAATATGTACCGAAAAAAAAAACAATAAACAAAAGACGTGCATACCAAGAGACGGAAGGATCTTATTTCAGAAAATTAAAAAGTGGAAGAAAAATCTTGCAAAAGAAAAAAATGTGTGGAAAATGAGGGAAATAAAATGTAAGATAGAAAATGCAGAACAAAAGATTATACAGTCGAAAGAAAATGAAAAAAGGGACTTAGAAGAAAGGACACTTCAAAATATAAAAAGAAACCCCAAAGTACTTTCCAAGAATTGCGAATGAGAATAATGAAACAGAAATGAGAGAAGAAAATGTTGAATATCTAACGGATATAGATATTAATGAAGTAGATATTGTCACGGCTATAAACGAAATTAAAAATGGATCGGCAGCCGGACCAGATGGAGTTCCAGCGAATTTGTTAAAAAAAACTGCAAACACTATCGCGAAGCCGCTTGCAATACTGCTAAGACAGAGTGTAGATATGAGCGAGATATATGTTAAACATAAATTAGCTTATATAACCCCTATCTTCAAAAGTGGATCAAGACTAGAGGCAAGCAATTATAGACCTGTTAGTCTAACATCACATATTATGAAAGTGTATGAGAGGGTAATAAAAAAGAAAATAATGAACCATTTGGTCAAAAATAATTTGTTTAATATGGGTCAACACGGTTTCGTACCTGAAAAAAGTACACAGACCCAACTGATAGCACACTATGAAAACATATACAATAATATGATAAATGAAAAAGACACAGATGTGATCTATCTAGATTTTGCAAAAGCCTTTGACAAGGTAGACCATAACATATTGGAGAAAAAAATGAGAAAGCATAATATTGTGGGAAAGATAGGAAAATGGGTAAAAGAATTCCTGCAAAACAGAAAACAGATAGTGGTTGCAAATGACGAGAAATCAGATGAAGCCCAGGTAATATCTGGTGTGCCCCAAGGTACGGTATTAGCTGCACTGCTATTTGTTATTATGATCTCAGACATAGACTGTGATGTTGAAAACTCCATAGTGAGAAGTTTCGCCGATGACACAAGAATAAGTAGAGAAATTACTTGTGATGAAGATAGGAACTCACTACAAAGAGATCTAAACAAAATATATGAATGGGCGGAGATAAATAGGATGGTATTTAACTCCGATAAATTCGAATCAATAAATTATGGAAACAGAGAAGGAATGGTGTATGCATACAAGGGACCTAATAATGAGACTA
>NC_090727.1:60170620-60175620 GCF_036898095.1 Palaemon carinicauda | reverse complement strand
ACTGCCCCCAACACTTTGCAACCTTCATTGACTCTCTGATGTACATCTGCTTCCACTCCACCATTTGCTGCAACAACAGACCCCAAGTACTTAAACTGATCCACCTCCTCAAGTAACTCTCCATTCAACATGACATTCAACCTTGCACCACCTTCCCTTCTCATACATCTCATAACCTTACTCTTACCCACATTGACTCTCAACTTCCTTCTCTCACACACCCTTCCAAATTCTGTCACTAGTCGGTCAAGCTTCTCTTCTGTGTCTGCTACCAGTACAGTATCATCCGCAAACAACAACTGATTTACCTCCCATTCATGATCATTCTCGTCTACCAGTTTTAATCCTCGTCCAAGCACTCGAGCATTCACCTCTCTCACCACTCCATCAACATACAAGTTAAACAACCACGGCGACATCACACATCCCTGTCTCAGCCCCACTCTCACCGGAAACCAATCGCTCACTTCATTTCCTATTCTAACACATGCTTTACTACCTTTGTAGAAACTTTTCACTGCTTGCAACAACCTTCCACCAACTCCATATAACCTCATCACATTCCACATTGCTTCCCTATCAACTCTATCATATGCTTTCTCCAGATCCATAAACGCAACATACACCTCCTTACCTTTTGCTAAATATTTCTCGCATATCTGCCTAACTGTAAAAATCTGATTCATACAACCCCTACCTCTTCTAAAACCCCCCTGTACTTCCCAGATTGCATTCTCTGTTTTATCCTTAATCCTATTAATCAGTACTCTACCATACACTTTTCCAACTACACTCAACAAACTAATACCTCTTGAATTACAACACTCATGCACATCTCCCTTACCCTTATATAGTGGTACAATACATGCACAGACCCAATCTACTGGTACCATTGACAACACAAAACACACATTAAACAATCTCACCAACCATTCAATTACAGTCACACCCCCTTCCTTCAACATCTCAGCTTTCACACCATCCATACCAGATGCTTTTCTTACTCTCGTTTCATCTAGTGCTCTCCTCACTTCCTCTATTGTAATCTCTCTCTCATTCTCATCTCCCATCACTGGAACCTCAACACCTGGAACAGCAATAATCTCTGCCTCCCTATCATCCTCAACATTCAGCAAACTTTCAAAATGTTCCGCCCACCTTTTCCTTGCCTCCTCTCCTTTAACAACCTTCCATTTCCATCTTTCACTGTCTCTTCAATTCTTGTGCCGGCCTTTCTTACTCTCTTCACTTCTTTCCAAAACTTCTTCTTATTCTCTTCATATGACTGACCCAGTCCCTGACCCCACCTCAGGTCAGCTGCCCTCTTTGCCTCACGTACCTTGCGCTTTACTTCCACCTTTTTCTCTCTATATTTTTCATACTTCTCTATACTATTACTCTGCAGCCATTCTTCAAAAGCCCTCTTTTTCTCTTCCACTTTTACCTTCACTCCTTCATTCCACCATTCACTGCCCTTCCTCATGCTGCCTCCAACAACCTTCTTGCCACATACATTACTTGCAATTTTTCTTTTGCTAACTTCCACTCCTCCTCTAAATTACCAATTTCTCTTACTCTCACCTCGTCATATGCCATTTTCAACCTTTCCTGATATTTACTTTTTACCCCAGGTTTTATTAGCTCTTCAACCCTCACTAGCTCCCTTTTACATCCACCTACTCTATTCCCCCACTCTTTTGCTACAACCAATTTTCCTTCCACCAAAAAATGATCAGACATACCGTTAGCCATACCCCTAAACACGTGCACGTCTTTCAATCTTCCAAACATTCTTTTAGTTATCAACACATAATCCATTAATGCCCTTTCTACTACTCTTCCATTTGCCACTCTTACCCATGTATACTTATTTTTATCTTTCTTCTTAAAAAAGCTAGCACTTATTACCATCTCTTGTTCAACACACATATCTACCAGCCTCTCACCACTCTCATTTTCACCTGGTACGCCATACTTCCCAATGACACCTTCTACCTCTCCAGCACCCACTCTAGCATCTAAGTCACCCATAACAACTACATAATTCCTTCTACCCAGTCCTTCTACACACCTAGTTAATTCATTCCAAAACTCATTCCGCTCTTCTTCACTTTTCTCACTACCTGGCCCATACGCACTGACAAACGCCCAACATTCCCTACCCAACCTAACCCTTACCCACATTAACCTAGATGATATCTCCTTCCATTCCACTACTTTACCTGTCATCCATTCACTCAGCAATAAAGCCACACCTTCTCTCGCTCTTCCCCTTTCAATCCCAGACACTCTACCAGACATTTCACCAAACATCACTTCACCCTTTCCTTTCATCTTTGTCTCACACAAGGCCAATACATCCATCCTTCTACTTCTAAACATACTTCCAATCTCACATCTTTTACTCTCTATCGTACTACATCCACGCACATTCAAACACCCCAAAACTAGAGTGTGGGGAGCAGTCACTCTCCCCCCAGCTCCATCTCTTTGTTGCTGTCTCATAGGATACTTTTACAGGAGAGGGGGTTCCCAGGCCCCTCGTCCCGTCCCTTTTAGTCGCCTCTTACGACACGCAGGGATAACGTTGGCGCTATTCTAATTGTTTTATGCCCCCGCGGCCACAGGGGGCATAAAACTAATAATAATAATAATAATAATAATAATAATAAAAGAGTATCTAAAAAAGTATGAATATAATTTTGAGGCCTAAAACTGTATATATATATATATATATATATATATATATATATATATATATATATATATATATATATATATATATACATATATATAAATACTCTTACATTATTATTATTATTATTATTATTATTATTATTATTATTATTATTACTCGCTAAGCTACAATCCTATTTGGAAAAGCAAGATGCTACAAGCCTTAGGGCTCCAAACAGGGATAAAGAGTCCAGTGAGGAAAGGATATACGGAATTAAATAAAGGACATAAGAAGTAGTGAACGATTAAAATAGAATGTTTTAAAAACATTTGCAATATTAAAACGATATTTCATATATAAATTATAAAAGGACTTATGTCAGCTTATTTAACATTAAAACAAATGCTGCAAGTTAGAACTTTTCAAGTTCTGATTTAACTAACCGATTAGGAAGACCATTCCATAATTTGGTCACAGCTAGAAAAAAAAACTACTTGGGCCTCATGATGTAGAAGGCTTGACTATTAGAATTATCTAAATGCCTAGTATTACGAATAGGATGAAATTGTCCGGGAAGGTCTGAATGTATAGGATGGTCAGAATTATAAAAAAAAATCGTATGCGTTCTGCCTGACTGGGGATCGAGACCAGCCTAATCTCGAAAGTTTCTTTAGTGTCCGCAACCTCACCATCCTTGTGAGCTAAGGATGGTTGGTTTGTGGGAGCCTATGGGTCTACCTGCTGAGTCATTAGCAGCCATTGCTTGGTACTCCTTGGTCCTAGCTTGGATGGAAAGGGGCGTTGGGTGCTGATCATATATGGTTATTCTCTAGGGTACAGTCCTGCTAACTAGGGTAATGTCAATGTTCCTTGCCTCTGCCATTCCTGAGCAGCCTTTATTGCTGTCCTAACAGAACAGAAGTAAAAGCCCTTGCTTTACTAGACTACATTTCCTTGTCAGGTCCTAGCTTGGGTAGAAAGGTGGCTAGGGCGCTCATCATATGTATAGATGATCAGTCTCAAGGACATAATACCTCTAGACCGGGTAATGTCACTGTTCCTTGCCTCTGCTATTCATGAGCAGCCTTTATTGTCCTCCTAACTGGACAGAAGTAAAAGTCCTTGTTCCACTATACTATATTTCCTTGCCTGGTCCTAGCTTGGGTGGAGAGGGTGCTAGGGCGCTGGTCATATTTATAAATGGTCAGTCTCTAGGACATTGTCCTGCTAACCATAGCAATGTCACTGTTCCTTGCCTCTGGCATTCATGAGCAGCCTTTATTGCTGTCCTAAAGGGACAAAGGTAAAAGCCAGTGCTTTAGTAGCCTACATTTTATTGCTTCTTGCCTGTAAACCCAGCTTGGGTGGAGAGGGGGCTAGGGCGCTGATCATATGTAGAGATGGTCAGTCTCTGGGACATTGTCCTCCTAACCATGGAAATTTCATTCCTTGCCTCTGCCATTCATGAGCAGCCTTTATTGTTGTCCTAACGGGACAGAAGTGAAAGCCCTTGCTTTACTAGCCTACATTTCCTTGCCTGGTCCTAGCTTGGGTGGAGAGGTGGCTAGGGCGCTCATCATATGTATAGATGATCAGTCTCAAGGGCATTATACTTCTAGCCCGGGTAATGTCACTTTTCCTTGCCTCTGCTATTCATGAGTAGCCTTTATTGTTCTCCTAACAGGACAGAAGTAAAAGCCGTTGTTTCACTAGACTACATATCCTTGCTTCTTTCCTGTAAAATGACATTGCTTTCCTTAACGACAACAACTACCTGGAGGAGTGGAACATTTCCACCTCGCGCTTCAGTTAAGGTGGAATATTGGCTGAATCCAAACAATTCCTGGCAATCATTCGAACAACGTGACTGAAAATCCGCAGCGAAATTTTTGCACACTGCAATTTCGCGACTTTATAAATGCAATTTCTATGAAGAGACAGCAGAAGAAGCCTTAGGAAAACTGATAAAATTTCGCACGCCAAGGAAAGGAACAAATAATTTTCTGGCGATAAAAGTGTAAATGGTAAGTTTCGTCTCAGTAATTCTGCTTCGGGGGGTGTGTAGAGAGAGAGAGAGAGAGAGAGAGAGAGAGAGAGAGAGAGAGAGAGAGAGAGAGAGAGAGAGAGAGAGAGAGAGAGAGAGCCATTCCTGCCTTTTAATTTAACACTCCACAGAACACCAACAGCTTCTGGACCACCTGTGCAACGTTCCACCTTCTTTATAGATTTTCCGGGCGCTAATTCTGGGATAAAAAAAAAAAAAGGAACTGGAAAGATTCTGGGATAAAAGAGACTTATAATTATCGTTTTCTGGGTTGTTAAG
>NC_090727.1:60153120-60160620 GCF_036898095.1 Palaemon carinicauda | reverse complement strand
TAACTCCTGACTGGCAAACACCAGGCATACGCGTTACCAAATTAAAACAAAACCTATTTTGTTATTGCCAAGTGAATCGTTGGCAAGAAAAATTGACATAAGGTTAATAATAATAATAATAATGATAATAATAATAATAATAATAATAATAATAATGATAATAATAATAATTTTAATAATAATAATAATACAAACTATTATTATTATTATTAATATTTATTTTATATTATTATTATTATTATTATTATTATTATTATTATTATTATTATTATTATTATGCCGCATTTCTACCTTACGGCTTTGCTCTTAATATTCTCCAGTTTCTATTATGTGAAAGTTTTCTGGATTCTTTTGGAGAATTTTCAATTTCTCTACTATGTCACAAAAGAATCATGGCCATATATTCCTCAAATTAAACCATCTGCTTTCAGTCACGAAAACAATAATGATGTAATTTTCTGATAATCGATGTATAACTATTTGCATGATCTGCTATCGAACTTATAAAGAAATCAGATAAGGATGATAATGTAATTGATAGTAATGTATGCTTATTCAGTTAAGATTTCATCATCATCATTATCATATCCGCCTACGCCTATTGACGAAAAGGGCCTCAGCAATATTTCATCAGTCGTCTCTATCTTGAGCTTTTAAATCAATACGTTCACATTCATCATGTGCTTCACGCTTCATAGTTCTCAGCCATGTAGGCCTTGGTCTTCCAACTCTTCTGGTGCCTTGTGGAGCCAGATAGAGAGTTTGATGAACTAATCTCTCTTAGAGAGTGCGAAGAACATGCCCAAACCATCTCCATCTACCCCTCATCATGATCTCATCCACATACGGCACTCGAGTATTCCTCTTATAGTTTAATTTCTAATCCCGTCCTGCCAATTAACCCTCTATATTATTCCGAGGCTTTTTTTCTCAAATCTATCTCAAGCAATGTCATATCTGAACTAATCTCTCTTGGGAAGTGAAAAAAGCATGCCCAAACCATCTTCATCTACCCTTCACCATGATCTCATCGAAATAAGGCACTCAAGTATTCCCCTTATAACTTCAATTCTAATCCTGTCCTGCCTTTCAACTCCCAATATTATTCTGAGGGCTCTGTTCTCAAATCTATCTCAAGCAAGGCCACATCTCGACCTTGATCTCAAAGCTTGTGCCTGAAGTCATCAATTCTGTTGTTTTTACATTTGTGCCAGGCGTATAAATCATAACTGAAGAGAAGATGGATGGGGTCTGGCCGCTGCAAGGAACACAATCTAAACTGCATATTTTTCCAGATAAAGTTTGACCTCCAAACTTCAGGGAAATGCTTCAGTGTTATGAAGACAGAGTGAACGGTGGAAGGGAGACAGACGATGTCTCTCACAGTTTCAAGAAACTCGTCGTAGTTTTCTACGGCGAAGAAGGAAGGAGTTACTTCAAATAAATGCTAATATCGTGTCTTCAACAACAACAACAACAGCAGCAGCAGAAGCAAATGCAGAAGCCTCAGACATGTCCTTATTCATGTATGTATATAAGTGCGCGCGCACACACACACACACACACACATATATATATATATATATATATTTATATATATATGTATGTATATGTAAATATATTCACATAAATGTATATATATTTACATATATGTGTATATATATATATATATATATAATATGCATTATATATAGATATAGATATAGATATAGATATAGATATAGATAGATAGATCAACAAAAACAAGAAATGCAGCCGTTTCTAGTCCCATGTAGGACAAATGCTTCGGGCAATTACTTATTCACGTCTGGAGTTTGTAGTTTTCATCACCACACTGGCCAACTACGGATTGCTGATGGTGCAAGACTTTAGTCTGATCGCTCACGGCAAACCAAACTAGTATGGGTGGCCCCGACTAATACAGCTTTGCTGATCATGGTGATACGCAAACCTGTTTACCTCGTTAAGGTATCCCCACTAAGAAAGGGATCCTATTTTCAAGGTATGGATTATTAAAAGCAATATTAATTTATAAAAATCTCTAATATACTTTTGAATTTATTTCCTACAGAAAAAAAAAATACTTCGAATTTTCCTATGGTTTCTTTCTTTGGTTTATAAAATGCATTATTATTATTATTATTATTATTATTATTATTATTATTATTATTTGCTAAGTTACTACCTACATGGGAAAGCAGGATGCTATAAGAACAAGGGCTCTAACAGGGAAAATAGCCCAGTGAGGAAAGGAAATAGAGAAATAAACTGCAAGAGAAGTAATTAACAATTAAAATTAAACACCATAAGAACAGTAACACCATTAAAATAAATCTTCCATATATAAACTATAAAAACTTTAAAAAACAAGAGGAAGAGGAATAAGATAAAATAGTGTGCCTGAATGTACCCTCAAGCAAAGGAACTCTAATCCAAGACAGTGGAAGACCATGGTACAGAAGCTATAACACTACCTAAGACTTGAGAACAATAGTTTGATTTTGGAGTGTCCTTCTCCTAGAAGAGCTGCTTACCACAGCTAAAGTCTCTCTTCCACCCTTACCAAGAGGAAAGTAGGGGTTGTGTTAGCCTGGTGGTAGCGTCCTTGCTTGGTGATTGACAGACTGGGGTTCAAGTACCACTCAATCTCGTTAGTTCCTCTGGTCGTTGCAACCTCACCATCCTTGAAAGCTAAGAATGAGGGGCTTGGGGGAGCCTATAAGTCTATCTGCCGAGTCATCAGCAACCATTGCCTGGCCCTAGTTGGTCCTAGCTTGAGTAGAGAGGGAGCTTGAGCGCTGATCATATGCATATATGGTCAGTCTCTAGGGCATTGTCCTGCTTGATAGGGCAATGTCTCTGTCCCTTGCCTCTGCCATTGATAAGCGGCCTTTAAACCTGTAAACAATTACAGTATAGTACTGTAGTTAACCCCTTGAGTGAAGAAGAATTGCACATGACAAAAATTATATGAAGGGACGTCTGACATCTATGGATCTCCCAAGATGTATCAAGATTAAAAGCTACGATTAGGAAAAGGCGATTTACTTGCCATTTTAACTTATCTTTTCACATTCCAGCATTATTTGTTACTTCCCGCACTTTCGCCTACTCAAATACCTACACTTACATGTCTTCAAACATTGTGACATTGCGTGAACTTCCCCAATTGCTGTACCTCGCCTCCCCTATAAGTCACCAAAGGTCAACCCTTGACATTACCGAGTTTACTTACGTCCCTGAATAATAGATCTACAGGGTCGTTAGGGCGGCTGTGTAACAGATTCAATATTTGATGAAATGACTGTGCACGGAGCATTGCATTCACTTGCTATCAGGTTGAACTCGTTAGGTCCACAGATTGTGCAAGGAATGCGTTCGACATTATTGCAAAAGAAAGAGTATGAGAGCGCGTTGTGTTTATAACTCATAAATTTCACGGTACTTTGATATACTTTAATTTTCCACTATGTATTTCACGAAAGCCCATTTGAATATCTAATCAAAGCACTTCATTTTCTTTTGAACATATCATTATTATTATTATTATTATTATTGTTATTATTATTATTATTATTATTATTATTATTATTATTATTATTAGCTAAGCTACAACCCTAGCTGGAAAATGTTATAAACCTAAGAGCTCCAACAGGGAAAAAATAGCCCAGTGAGGAAAGAAAACAAGGAAATAAATAAACTATATGAGAAATAATGAACGATTAGGATAAAATGTTTTAAAAACAGTAAAATATGAGAGAGAGAGAGAGAGAGAGAGAGAGAGAGAGAGAGAGAGAGAGAGAGAGATAATTATGGTTAATAAAACGAGCATTATTTGGAGATTTCACTTTCTTTCGGTGTTAGCCGTATCAACGATTCAATTGACCGCTCTAGTAATGACGTCTAAACTCTATCGTAGTACTAAATGGTAGAAACTATGGTGCAATTGATACATTAGCGCAGGTGGAGTAAACGATCTGGCCACTATTTATAATGGCTATAAAATTAACTTGCAACATATATACGTGTTTTCTGAGTAGTGTAACTATAGTGAATGAATAGCCAGAACAGATTCGGAAGGCCTCCTAACAAGAACAATTTAATCTCGGAAACGCTCCCTAGCTGAAAAATGTAATTTCAGAAAAGGTCACTTAGTAGAAAAATGTACTCTCAGAAAACGTTCCTTAACAGGAAAAAATGTAATTTTAGAAAAAGGTAACTTTGTAGAAAAATGTGATATCAGAAAATGTTCCTTAACAGAAAAATGTAATTTCAGAAAAGGTCACTTGGTAGAAAAATGTATTCTCAGAAAACGTTCCCTAGCTGAACAATGTAATTTCAGAAAAGGTCACTTAGTAGAGAAATGTACTGTCAGAAAGCGTTCCTTAACAGGAAAAAGTGTCATTTTAGAAAAGGTCACTTTGTAGAAAAATGTACTCTCAGAAAATGTTCCTTAACAGGAAAAAATTTAATTTTAGAAAAGGTCACTTAGTAGAGAATTGTACTCTCAGAAAACGTTCCTTAGCAGAAAAATGTAATTTCAGAAAAGGTCACTTAGTAGAGAATTGTACTCTCAGAAAACGTTCCTTAGCAGAAAAATCTAATTTTAGAAAAGGTCACTTAGTAGAGAATTGTACTCTCAGAAAACGTTCCTTAGCTGAAAAATGTAATTTAAAAAAAAAGGTCACTTTGTAGAAAAAAGTGCTCTCAGAAAATGTTCCTTAGCAGAAAAATGTAATTTCAGAAAAGGTCACTTAGTAGAAAAATATACTCCCAGTAAACATTACTTAACAGAAAAATGTAATTTCAGAAAAGGTCACTTAGTAGAAAAATGTATTCTCAGAAAATATTCCTTAGCAGAACAATGTTATTTCAAAAAAAGTCACTTAGTAGAGAAATGTACTCTCAGAAAACGTTCCTTAACAGGAAAAAATGTCATTTTTAGAAAAGGTCACTTTGTAGAAAAATGTGCTCTCAGAAAATGTTCCTTAACAGAAAAATCTAATTTCAGAAAAGGTTTCTTAGTAGAAAAATGTAATCTCAGAATACGTTTCTTAGCAGACAAATGTAACATCAGACAAGATTACCTAGTAAAAAATGTAATCTCAGGAAACATGCAATCTCAGATAAAGTTCCTTAAAATGTAATATCAGTAAACGTTACTTAGCAGGAAAATGCAATCTCAGAAAATGTCACTTAACAGGAAAATGCAATCTCAGAAAATGTCACTTAACAGGAAAATGCAATCTCAGAAAATGTCACTTAACAGGAAAATGCAATCTCAGAAAATGTCACGTAACAGGAAAATATAATCTCAGAAAACGTTACTTAACAGAAACATATAATCTCAGAAAATGTTGCTTAAAAATATTTGATCTCAGAACACGTTACTTAGAAAAATCTAATCAGAAACAGTTACTTGAAAAAATCCAATCTTAGGAAACGTTTACTCAGAAAAATCCAATCTTGGAAAACGCTACTTAAAAAAATCCAAACTTAGAAAAACGTTACTTAACATCTCCATTTTATTGTTAATTCGCACCTAACGTTTTCCTTGAATTAGTGAAACGGAAGCAAAAAACCCAAGAACGTATTGCATCTGGTCCAGAGACCCCGCTGGTATATCCTGTGAAGCGGCAAATGAAATAGAAGAATGGATCCCTATTCTACCCAACCCAGAATTACTGAGACGAAACTTTCAATTTGTACTTTTATCCCAAGAAAATTGTTTGTTCCTTTCCAAACTTTGCAAGATTTTACTAGTGTTTCTAAAGCCACTTCTCCCCTTTCTAGGCTGAAGCTGGGCTTCCTTCTCACAGAAATTGCATTTAGAAAGTAGCGGAATTGGTAAGAGAAAAAAAAGTTTCGATTTTTTTCGAAAGTTTGCCAAGAATTGTTTGGATTCTGCTAATATTCGACGTTAGTTGAAGCACAGGATAAACCAACGAAATGTTTCGCTTCTGTAGTATTTTATTGCTGTCTTTACGGGTAATAACACTGTGATGCTGATATTGAAAAGTGAAATGGGGGACATGCTGTATCTTTACTGGAACTTTTTTCTCAATGAGACGTCTATTCATTATTGTGTCTTTTGATATATTAGCATGTTATTTCTTTTAGTATATGTCTTTGCAAATGCTTCATTTCCTATATATAGTTACAAAACTGTTTTAGAAATACTCGACAAATCTCTATATGCATTTTCAAAAAAAAATATTATTAAGAAAGACCTCTAAACTTGATTATAATTCGTCTATATAATGCTGTAGTGTAAACAATTACTATTGAAACATATATAGAATATTCACAAAGAGAGAGAGAGAGAGAGAGAGAGAGAGAGAGAGAGAGAGAGGGTGGGGATGGATAGGAACTAAAGCCTTCCTAAACATAAAAATGCATAGCAATGTAAGAACTGCGGGTTTAAAAGGGTTAAAAACAAGTTGGTTGGATATCTTAGTCTGGTCACATTTACTCGGCCTGAAATTTGAACGATTGTTTTGTGAGGGTCAATAATATATCTAGATTTTTATTGACTTCGTACCGGTTCTGGAGGTTATACTATCACACAACTTCAAGTTTTTATATGTAATGCTAAAGCGTGATTATCACCAGAAAAGGCGTCGTGTATACTATATATATTGTACATGTTGATATACATATGCATATATATATATATATATATATATATATATATATATATGTATATATATACATATATATAAATATATATAAATATATTTATCTATCTATCTATCTATCTATATATATGTATATATAATATATATAAATATTTATTTGCATGTATCCATACACAGTGCCTTTTCTGATATATGTATATAAATATATATATATATATATATATATATACATATATATATACATACATATATATATATATATACATATATATATATATATATTTACATTATATACATATATATATATATAAATATATATATATATATATATATATATTTACATTATATACACATATATATATATATATATATATTTTACATTATATACATATGTATATATTTACATTATATATATATATATATATATATATATACATTATATACATATGTATATATTTACATTATATATATATATATATATATATACATATATATATATATATATATATATAATGGCATTTTCGCTTCTAGAAAGCTTGAGGTTTAGCAGAAAGGCGAAGGAAAGCAGATACTTCAGCATTTGGACAGTTTATTGGCTAAGCTTTCGGGAACAACATTCCCCATCATCGGAGCTAAAAAAGGAATGTAAAACACAGATCAATAGACATTACGTTAGTCAACGAAATTCTGTTAAAAGGGCAAAAATTATAACAAATACATCGAAATACTTAAAAAAGTGAAGTGGATGAAATATACTAAAAAATAAATTAAACCTTATAAATCAAATTAAAAATTAAAAATGAAAGCATTAAAACATTAAATGAATGATATAGGAAAAAGAGCAATATCAAAATCAGAACAA
>NC_090727.1:60145620-60148120 GCF_036898095.1 Palaemon carinicauda | reverse complement strand
GTAATTCCATCTCCCTTCCATTATGCATCTACAGAGGAAGGAAAAAAATATGCAAAGAATATGCAGCGTCGATTAGGAAAAAAAGAAAAGAAATTCTTATTTCAAGAAATGGTATAAGATTTCAATACTGTGTTTTAAGGCAATTTACATTAGACATTCAATTTAACGCCAAAAAAGGATCTTTCTTATTTCATGAAATGGTAAAATATTTCAGGACTAGAAATGGTATATTTCAATACTAGAAATGGTGTATTTCAATACTAGGAATAGTATAATATTTCATTACTAGAAATGGTATATTTCAATATTATAAATGGTACATTTCGATACCTGAAATGGTATAATATTTCAATACTAAAAATTGTATATTTCGATACTAGAAATGGTATATTTCAAATTTAGAAATGGTATAATATTTTAATACTAGAAATGGTATAATATTTCGTTAGAAACGGTATATTTCAAAACTAGAAATGGTTTATTTTTTGAATAATAAAAATGGTATACTATTTGAAACTAGAAATGGAATAATATTTTAATATTAGGAATGGCATAATATTTCAACACTAGAAATGGTATAATATTTCAATACTAGAAATGGTATAACATTTCATAACTTGTTGAATTTAAGACAAATTTTTAAAGATTATATAATTGCTTGATTGATAATAATAACATCATCTCCGCCTTGACTAACGACATCGAAAAAACTATTCTACCTCATATAAATGTAAAAATAAACTTCAAGGCAGGACTGTGGCTCAATGATCTGTGAATAATGTACTAACAATAATCTACCTACACAAAATGAAACTATCAGGCCTATCAGCAGAAAGGAAATGCATTTGCAAAACCATAAGCAAGTGCGTGCTCCATTGCAGGCGTAATCGAATGCATATTGCAAAGCATAATTCAGCTTTGCACGCAAATGTTTCACTTAAAGCCGATGATTGGAGCTTGAGTCGGAAGTTGTCTAATGCTTTAGCCACGGTTTTGATTTTCCCAGCACAGGTAATCCCGGCATCAGGAGATCGAGTTGAAAACGAACAGATAAAAAGACATTATTGGTGAACGAAAACTTCAGGTACACGAGAGGAGGATATTGCGACAATTAATTATTTAACATGCGGTCCGTGAACGATGTTTAACGTATTTTCAGAATTGTGAAAGAGAAATGCGAGGTATTTAGTATGAGGTACGTGAACGATGTTTAACGTATCTTCAGAATTGTGAAAGTGAAATGTGAAGTATTTAGTATGAGGTATGTGAACGATGTTCAACGTATTTTCAGATTTGTGAAAGTGAAATGTGAAGTATTTTGTATGAGGTATGTGAACGATGTTCAACGTATTTTCAGAATTGTGAAAGTGAAATGTGAAGTATTTAGTATGAAGTACGTGAACGATGTTCAACGTATTTTCAGAATTGTGAAAGTGAAATGTGAAGTAGTTCGTATACGTTACGTGAACGATGTTTAACATCCTTTCACAATTGTGAAAGTGAAATGTTTAGTATTTAAGCATGCAATACGTGAACAAGGTTCAACGTATTTTCAGAATGATGAAAGTGAAATGTCAAGTATTTAGCATGCAATACGTGAACAAGGTTCAACGTATTTTCAGAATGATGAAAGTGAAATGTCAAGTATTTAGCATGCAATACGTGAACAAGGTTCAACGTATTTTCAGAATTGTGAGAGTGAAATTGTAAGGAATATGTAGGGATGAGGGGCATAAGAAAAATGGTATTAATGAAGTGGAACACATTTCTTTTTAGAATCTTAATGAAATTCTACATTATTTATCTAGAGGCAAATCTCTGACATGATTGAGAAATTTTTAATATTACAATAATATCTCAAAAAATATAGATTATATATTCGTTTTTCGACTTATTTATTTACCGCATTTATAAACCCTTTCCGTATGTAATCCGAAAACAGCTTGGACTAGAGGGACACTCAGTAGAGTGCAAACCTCCACATCGGCAGCTTATTTCCCGACCTTTTGCTTGACCTTGACCTTGACCTCAACATGCATTAATTGGCATGGATTTTCATACACTCTAATATGAACCAAGTTTGAAGTCTCTGTGACAACGATGTCCAAAGTTATGGCTGATAACGTGAATTGGACATTTTGCTTGACCGTGAACTTGACCTTCCTTGCTGGGATTTACTGTTTTGTAAAAACATAACAGTAAGTCCCAGCAAATTTCATTACTCTACGATCAAAATTTTGGCCAGGAAGCTGTTCACAAACAAACACACACACAGGGGCAAAAGCATAACCTCCTTCTAACTTCATTGATGGAGGTAATTATCCTTGAAATAAAAATGAAAATGATAAGTGTTGATAATAGAGATCGGAAAAAGAAGCTTACGTCTTCTAAAGCAGATGAAAATAACATTGGTACATATAACACACCTCAACAGTAAATTAAAAAAAAATATACTAAGTACGACTGACTAAAAGCAAAAATATTTAAGCATTCCTTCAAA
>NC_090727.1:60138120-60140620 GCF_036898095.1 Palaemon carinicauda | reverse complement strand
AACTGGGCTATTTTTCACTGTTGGAGCCCTTGTGGTTATAGCATCTTGCTTTTCCAGCTAGGGTTGTAGCTTAGCTATTAATAATACTAATAATATCTGGGGTATTTTTCCCTGTTGGAGCCTTTGGGCTTACAGCATCTTGCTTTTCCAACTAGGGATGTAGCTTGGCTAATAATATACTAATAATATCTGGGGCATTTTTCCCTGTTGGAGCCTTTGGGCTTACAGCATCTTGCTTTTCCAACTAGGGTTGTGGCCTAGCTATTAATAATAATTATAATATCTGGGCTATTTCCCTGTTGGAGCCCTTGGGCTTATAGCATCTTGCTTTTCCAACTAGGATTGTAGCTTGTATATCAATTATAATAACTATACAGCATTGTGTTCCATTAACCATCGTGACCCATGGAAGTGTTTAACTCTGTAACGAAGAACTGCCGCAAGAAAAAAAAAAAAAAAAAAAAAAAAAAAAAAAAAAAAAAAAAAAAAAAAATGCCTATGGCGAGAACCAAACCACTTGCGTATATAAGCAGGAGACAGTACTCTCGTATATCTTTTGAAATTTATGCCTCTTACTATCCAGAGAAAATTGTCGTCTTGAAGCCCACATGAATCATAGCTCATAGTTAATATGTCAGGATATAAGCTCCCTTTTGCCTATGGAGAGGTCCTGCCAATTTTAATTTGAAGTTTGTATCTGTTTTGGTATGCAATCTCATTTATAACGTGATCTCAGAAATCATTCTTTTACTTTGGTATGTGATCCTAATATTTTTTATAGGTAAAAAAAACAAGAACAATAGAAAATCTACTGGTTCTTGCTTCGCCATATTAAAAAAAAAAAAACCTTTACAATATTATTCTCCCACTTTGCCCGTGAATATAATTTTCTATAAAAACAAAAGAATATAACCCTTGCCGTGTGCATAGACACAGCTTTGCCAGAATCACTCCTGCCACCTTTCTATTTCATCTGATCCGTAGCAAAGTATTACAGAAGATTTACTGCCAGAGGTTTTCTTACCAGGAATATTTCTTTTCTTTTGCTCTACTTCCTCGCTTTTCACGGGCTTCGAAACTTCTGGTTCATTACTCGAAATTCGAACAGAAAATCACAACCGATACTTAAAGCTCTTGTTTTACGAAATATCAAGTCTTTGAAAAATTCAAGGGGAGAGAAGTATAAACTCCGGAAAGGTTAGATGCAAGACATTTTATAACTTGTAAAATTATTTCTTTTAGGATCGTAATTTTTTGAAATCTCGAATACCACTGAGTTCCGAATTCTATCACTTATAGTTTAGCAAATGTTTTATATCTTGAATAAGAAGATTATTTTCTTTGAACGTCATTTTCTGAAATCTCAAATACCACTGTTTTACGAATTCTATCACGGGAAGTTTAGCAAATATTTATATCTTGAAGAAGAAAAATATCTTATTTGAACTTCATTTCCTAAAATATCTAATACCACTGTCCTCTGAATTTTATCGTGGGTAGTTTATCAAATGTATTATATCCTGAAGATTAGTTTTTTTTAACGTAATTTTCTGAAATCTCAAATACCACTGTCTTCCAAATTCTATCACGGGAAGTGTAGCAAAAGCTTTTATCTTCAAAGAAAATTATTTCATTTGATCTTCCTTTCCTGGAATATCAAATACCACTGTCCTCTGAATTCTATCATGGGTAGTTTATCAGATGTTTTATATCTTGAAGAAGAAAATTATTTAATTTGCACTTAAATTCCAAAAATCTCAAATGCCACTGTTCTAAGAATTCTATTATGGATATTTTAGCAAATATTTTATATCTTGAAGAAGAAAATTATTTTATTTGAGATTAATTTCCTGGAATATCAAATACCACTGTCCTCTGAATTCTATCATGGGTAGTTTATCAATGTTTTATATCTTGAAGAAAAAAAATATTTTATATGAACTTCATTTTACGAAATATCAAATACCACTGTTCTAAGAATTCTATCACAGAAGTTTATCAAATAAATTTTTTAACAATCTTTTTAATTAATCCGTGAATAAATTGTCAGGGCCTTCCCTGTTTTTTTTTTTTTTTTTTTTTTTTTTGGTAATTAAAACCGTCTTTGAATTACATCTGTACTAGATTTATGTGGCCTTCCTTTTATCTTATGAAATATCACTGTAAATTGAAGCAAAGTTAATCCATAATACCCACAAGATTATAATTTCAATATAAAACAATGGCCCAAGTTTGTTCTTCGACTATACCTTGATATATTTTACTATAATAAACAAAAATATATTTTCTGACACAGAAATCTTAATACACAGCTCATATCAAATATTAATGTAACATATCTTTTTAAAAGGATATAACATTATTGATAATGATATATCATCATTGATAGCAGCCATTGCAAAATAACTGAGCATGTAGAAAGTACTGTTTATTTTTAAATGATTTAATAATACAATTCTGGTTTATTTTCATAGTTTATATATGATAAATCTATTTTAAT
>NC_090727.1:60114428-60137620 GCF_036898095.1 Palaemon carinicauda | reverse complement strand
CACTGGCCAGCATGGTTGGTTTGCTGTCATCGATCAGACGAAAAATCTCTCACCATCACCAATCGGCACTGGCCAGCATGGTTGGTTTGCTGTGATCGATCAGACGAAACTCTACCATCATCACCAATTCGCAGTGGCCAGCATGGTTGGTTTGCTGTCATCGATCAGACGAAAATCTCCCATCATCACCAATTCGCAGGTGGCCAGCATGGTTGGTTTGCTGTCATCGATCAGACGAAAATCTCTCACCATCACCAATCGGCACTGGCCAGCATGGTTGGTTTGCTGTCATCGATCAGACGAAACTCTCCCATCATCACCAATTCGCAGTGGCCAGCATGGTTGGTTTGCTGTGATCGATCAGACGAAAATCTCCCATCATCACCAATTCGCAGTGGCCAGCATGGTTGGTTTGCTGTCATCGATCAGACGAAAAATCTCTCACCATCACCAATCGGCACTGGCCAGCATGGTTGGTTTGCTGTCATCGATCAGACGAAAATCTCCCATCATCACCAATTCGCAGTGGCCAGCATGGTTGGTTTGCTGTGATCGATCAGACGAAAATCTCCCATCATCACCAATTCGCAGTGGCCAGCATGGTTGGTTTGCTGTCATCGATCAGAAGAAAGTCTCTCACCATCACCAATCGGCACTGGCCAGCATGGTTGGTTTGCTGTCATCGATCAGACGAAAATCTCCCATCATCACCAATTCGCAGTGGCCAGCATGGTTGGTTTGCTGTCATCGATCAGACGAAAATCTCCCATCATCACCAATTCGCAGTGGCCAGCATGGTTGGTTTGCTGTCATCGATCAGACGAAAGTCTCTCACCATCACCAATCGGCACTGGCCAGCATGGTTGGTTTGCTGTGATCGATCAGACGAAAATCTCCCATCATCACCAATTCGCAGTGGCCAGCATGGTTGGTTTGCTGTCATCGATCAGACGAAAATCTCCCATCATCACCAATTCGCAGTGGCCTGCATGGTTGGTTTGCTGTGATCGATCAGACGAAAATCTCCCATCATCACCAATTCGCAGTGGCCAGCATGGTTGGTTTGCTGTCATCGATCAGACGAAAGTCTCTCACCATCACCAACCGGCACTGGCCAGCATGGTTGGTTTGCTGTGATCGATCAGACGAAAATCTCCCATCATCACCAATTCGCAGTGGCCAGCATGGTTGGTTTGCTGTCATCGATCAGACGAAAATCTCCCATCATCACCAATTCGCAGTGGCCTGCATGGTTGGTTTGCTGTGATCGATCAGACGAAAATCTCCCATCATCACCAATTCGCAGTGGCCAGCATGGTTGGTTTGCTGTCATCGATCAGACGAAAGTCTCTCACCATCACCAATCGGCACTGGCCAGCATGGTTGGTTTGCTGTGATCGATCAGACGAAAATCTCCCATCATCACCAATTCGCAGTGGCCAGCATGGTTGGTTTGCTGTCATCGATCAGACGAAAGTCTCTCACCATCACCAATCGGCACTGGCCAGCATGGTTGGTTTGCTGTGATCGATCAGACGAAAATCTCCCATCATCACCAATTCGCAGTGGCCAGCATGGTTGGTTTGCTGTCATCGATCAGACGAAAGTCTCTCACCATCACCAATCGGCACTGGCCAGCATGGTTGGTTTGCTGTGATCGATCAGACGAAAATCTCCCATCATCACCAATTCGCAGTGGCCAGCATGGTTGGTTTGCTGTCATCGATCAGACGAAAGTCTCTCACCATCACCAATCGGCACTGGCCAGCATGGTTGGTTTGCTGTGATCGATCAGACGAAAATCTCCCATCATCACCAATTCGCAGTGGCCAGCATGGTTGGTTTGCTGTCATCGATCAGACGAAAGTCTCTCACCATCACCAATCGGCACTGGCCAGCATGGTTGGTTTGCTGTGATCGATCAGACGAAAATCTCCCATCATCACCAATTCGCAGTGGCCAGCATGGTTGGTTTGCTGTCATCGATCAGACGAAAGTCTCTCACCATCACCAATCGGCACTGGCCAGCATGGTTGGTTTGCTGTGATCGATCAGACGAAAATCTCCCATCATCACCAATTCGCAGTGGCCTGCATGGTTGGTTTGCTGTGATCGATCAGACGAAAAATCTCCCATCATCACCAATTCGCAGTGGCCAGCATGGTTGGTTTGCTGTCATCGATCAGACGAAAATCTCTCACCATCACCAATCGGCACTGGCCAGCATGGTTGGTTTGCTGTCATCGATCAGACGAAAATCTCCCATCATCACCAATTCGCAGTGGCCTGCATGGTTGGTTTGCTGTGATCGATCAGACGAAAATCTCCCATCATCACCAATTCGCAGTGGCCAGCATGGTTGGTTTGCTGTCATCGATCAGACGAAAATCTCTCACCATCACCAATCGGCACTGGCCAGCATGGTTGGTTTGCTGTGATCGATCAGACGAAAATCTCCCATCATCACCAATTCGCAGTGGCCAGCATGGTTGGTTTGCTGTCATCGATCAGACGAAAGTCTCTCACCATCACCAATCGGCACTGGCCAGCATGGTTGGTTTGCTGTGATCGATCAGACGAAAATCTCCCATCATCACCAATTCGCAGTGGCCAGCATGGTTGGTTTGCTGTCATCGATCAGACGAAAGTCTCTCACCATCACCAATCGGCACTGGCCAGCATGGTTGGTTTGCTGTGATCGATCAGACGAAAATCTCCCATCATCACCAATTCGCAGTGGCCAGCATGGTTGGTTTGCTGTCATCGATCAGACGAAAATCTCTCACCATCACCAATCGGCACTGGCCAGCATGGTTGGTTTGCTGTGATCGATCAGACGAAAATCTCCCATCATCACCAATTCGCAGTGGCCAGCATGGTTGGTTTGCTGTCATCGATCAGACGAAAGTCTCTCACCATCACCAATCGGCACTGGCCAGCATGGTTGGTTTGCTGTGATCGATCAGACGAAAATCTCCCATCATCACCAATTCGCAGTGGCCAGCATGGTTGGTTTGCTGTCATCGATCAGACGAAAGTCTCTCACCATCACCAATCGGCACTGGCCAGCATGGTTGGTTTGCTGTGATCGATCAGACGAAAATCTCCCATCATCACCAATTCGCAGTGGCCAGCATGGTTGGTTTGCTGTCATCGATCAGACGAAAGTCTCTCACCATCACCAATCGGCACTGGCCAGCATGGTTGGTTTGCTGTCATCGATCAGACGAAAGTCTCTCACCATCACCAATCGGCACTGGCCAGCATGGTTGGTTTGCTGTGATCGATCAGACGAAAATCTCCCATCATCACCAATTCGCAGTGGCCAGCATGGTTGGTTTGCTGTCATCGATCAGACGAAAGTCTCTCACCATCACCAATCGGCACTGGCCAGCATGGTTGGTTTGCTGTCATCGATCAGACGAAAGTCTCTCACCATCACCAATCGGCACTGGCCAGCATGGTTGGTTTGCTGTGATCGATCAGACGAAAATCTCCCATCATCACCAATTCGCAGTGGCCAGCATGGTTGGTTTGCTGTCATCGATCAGACGAAAGTCTCTCACCATCACCAATCGGCACTGGCCAGCATGGTTGGTTTGCTGTGATCGATCAGACGAAAATCTCCCATCATCACCAATTCGCAGTGGCCAGCATGGTTGGTTTGCTGTCATCGATCAGACGAAAGTCTCTCACCATCACCAATCGGCACTGGCCAGCATGGTTGGTTTGCTGTGATCGATCAGACGAAAATCTCCCATCATCACCAATTCGCAGTGGCCAGCATGGTTGGTTTGCTGTGATCGATCAGACGAAAATCTCCCATCATCACCAATTCGCAGTGGCCAGCATGGTTGGTTTGCTGTCATCGATCAGACGAAAGTCTCTCACCATCACCAATCGGCACTGGCCAGCATGGTTGGTTTGCTGTGATCGATCAGACGAAAATCTCCCATCATCACCAATTCGCAGTGGCCAGCATGGTTGGTTTGCTGTCATCGATCAGACGAAAGTCTCTCACCATCACCAATCGGCACTGGCCAGCATGGTTGGTTTGCTGTGATCGATCAGACGAAAATCTCCCATCATCACCAATTCGCAGTGGCCAGCATGGTTGGTTTGCTGTCATCGATCAGACGAAAGTCTCTCACCATCACCAATCGGCACTGGCCAGCATGGTTGGTTTGCTGTGATCGATCAGACGAAAATCTCCCATCATCACCAATTCGCAGTGGCCAGCATGGTTGGTTTGCTGTCATCGATCAGACGAAAGTCTCTCACCATCACCAATCGGCACTGGCCAGCATGGTTGGTTTGCTGTGATCGATCAGACGAAAATCTCCCATCATCACCAATTCGCAGTGGCCAGCATGGTTGGTTTGCTGTCATCGATCAGACGAAAGTCTCTCACCATCACCAATCGGCACTGGCCAGCATGGTTGGTTTGCTGTCATCGATCAGACGAAAATCTCCCATCATCACCAATCGGCACTGGCCAGCATGGTTGGTTTGCTGTGATCGATCAGACGAAAATCTCCCATCATCACCAATTCGCAGTGGCCAGCATGGTTGGTTTGCTGTCATCGATCAGACGAAAATCTCTCACCATCACCAATCGGCACTGGCCAGCATGGTTGGTTTGCTGTCATCGATCAGACGAAAATCTCCCATCATCACCAATTCGCAGTGGCCAGCATGGTTGGTTTGCTGTGATCAATCAGACGAAAATCTCCCATCATCACCAATTCGCAGTGGCCAGCATGGTTGGTTTGCTGTCATCGATCAGACGAAAGTCTCTCACCATCACCAATCGGCACTGGCCAGCATGGTTGGTTTGCTGTGATCGATCAGACGAAAATCTCCCATCATCACCAATTCGCAGTGGCCAGCATGGTTGGTTTGCTGTCATCGATCAGACGAAAATCTCCCATCATCACCAATTCGCAGTGGCCTGCATGGTTGGTTTGCTGTGATCGATCAGACGAAAATCTCCCATCATCACCAATTCGCAGTGGCCAGCATGGTTGGTTTGCTGTCATCGATCAGACGAAAATCTCCCATCATCACCAATTCGCAGTGGCCTGCATGGTTGGTTTGCTGTGATCGATCAGACGAAAATCTCCCATCATCACCAATTCGCAGTGGCCAGCATGGTTGGTTTGCTGTCATCGATCAGACGAAAATCTCCCATCATCACCAATTCGCAGTGGCCTGCATGGTTGGTTTGCTGTCATCGATCAGACGAAAATCTCCCATCATCACCAATTCGCAGTGGCCAGCATGGTTGGTTTGCTGTCATCGATCAGACGAAAATCTCCCATCATCACCAATTCGCAGTGGCCTGCATGGTTGGTTTGCTGTGATCGATCAGACGAAAATCTCCCATCATCACCAATTCGCAGTGGCCTGCATGGTTGGTTTGCTGTGATCGATCAGACGAAAATCTCCCATCATCACCAATTCGCAGTGGCCAGCATGGTTGGTTTGCTGTCATCGATCAGACGAAAATCTCCCATCATCACCAATTCGCAGTGGCCTGCATGGTTGGTTTGCTGTGATCGATCAGACGAAAATCTCCCATCATCACCAATTCGCAGTGGCCTGCATGGTTGGTTTGCTGTCATCGATCAGACGAAAATCTCCCATCATCACCAATTCGCAGTGGCCTGCATGGTTGGTTTGCTGTGATCGATCAGACGAAAATCTCCCATCATCACCAATTCGCAGTGGCCAGCATGGTTGGTTTGCTGTCATCGATCAGACGAAAATCTCCCATCATCACCAATTCGCAGTGGCCTGCATGGTTGGTTTGCTGTGATCGATCAGACGAAAATCTCCCATCATCACCAATTCGCAGTGGCCTGCATGGTTGGTTTGCTGTCATCGATCAGACGAAAATCTCCCATCATCACCAATTCGCAGTGGCCTGCATGGTTGGTTTGCTGTGATCGATCAGACGAAAATCTCCCATCATCACCAATTCGCAGTGGCCAGCATGGTTGGTTTGCTGTCATCGATCAGACGAAAATCTCCCATCATCACCAATTCGCAGTGGCCTGCATGGTTGGTTTGCTGTGATCGATCAGACGAAAATCTCCCATCATCACCAATTCGCAGTGGCCTGCATGGTTGGTTTGCTGTGATCGATCAGACGAAAATCTCCCATCATCACCAATTCGCAGTGGCCAGCATGGTTGGTTTGCTGTCATCGATCAGACGAAAATCTCCCATCATCACCAATTCGCAGTGGCCTGCATGGTTGGTTTGCTGTGATCGATCAGACGAAAATCTCCCATCATCACCAATTCGCAGTGGCCAGCATGGTTGGTTTGCTGTCATCGATCAGACGAAAATCTCCCATCATCACCAATTCGCAGTGGCCTGCATGGTTGGTTTGCTGTGATCGATCAGACGAAAATCTCCCATCATCACCAATTCGCAGTGGCCAGCATGGTTGGTTTGCTGTCATCGATCAGACGAAAATCTCCCATCATCACCAATTCGCAGTGGCCTGCATGGTTGGTTTGCTGTGATCGATCAGACGAAAATCTCCCATCATCACCAATTCGCAGTGGCCAGCATGGTTGGTTTGCTGTCATCGATCAGACGAAAGTCTCTCACCATCACCAATCGGCACTGGCCAGCATGGTTGGTTTGCTGTGATCGATCAGACGAAAATCTCCCATCATCACCAATTCGCAGTGGCCAGCATGGTTGGTTTGCTGTGATCGATCAGACGAAAATCTCCCATCATCACCAATTCGCAGTGGCCTGCATGGTTGGTTTGCTGTGATCGATCAGACGAAAATCTCCCATCATCACCAATTCGCAGTGGCCAGCATGGTTGGTTTGCTGTCATCGATCAGACGAAAATCTCCCATCATCACCAATTCGCAGTGGCCTGCATGGTTGGTTTGCTGTGATCGATCAGACGAAAATCTCCCATCATCACCAATTCGCAGTGGCCAGCATGGTTGGTTTGCTGTCATCGATCAGACGAAAATCTCCCATCATCACCAATTCGCAGTGGCCAGCATGGTTGGTTTGCTGTCATCGATCAGACGAAAATCTCCCATCATCACCAATTCGCAGTGGCCAGCATGGTTGGTTTGCTGTGATCGATCAGACGAAAATCTCCCATCATCACCAATTCGCAGTGGCCAGCATGGTTGGTTTGCTGTCATCGATCAGACGAAAATCTCCCATCATCACCAATTCGCAGTGGCCAGCATGGTTGGTTTGCTGTCATCGATCAGACGAAAATCTCCCATCATCACCAATTCGCAGTGGCCAGCATGGTTGGTTTGCTGTCATCGATCAGACGAAAATCTCCCATCATCACCAATTCGCAGTGGCCAGCATGGTTGGTTTGCTGTCATCGATCAGACGAAAATCTCCCATCATCACCAATTCGCAGTGGCCAGCATGGTTGGTTTGCTGTCATCGATCAGACGAAAATCTCCCATCATCACCAATTCGCAGTGGCCAGCATGGTTGGTTTGCTGTGATCGATCAGACGAAAATCTCCCATCATCACCAATTCGCAGTGGCCAGCATGGTTGGTTTGCTGTCATCGATCAGACGAAAATCTCCCATCATCACCAATTCGCAGTGGCCAGCATGGTTGGTTTGCTGTCATCGATCAGACGAAAATCTCCCATCATCACCAATTCGCAGTGGCCAGCATGGTTGGTTTGCTGTGATCGATCAGACGAAAATCTCCCATCATCACCAATTCGCAGTGGCCAGCATGGTTGGTTTGCTGTCATCGATCAGACGAAAATCTCCCATCATCACCAATTCGCAGTGGCCTGCATGGTTGGTTTGCTGTGATCGATCAGACGAAAATCTCCCATCATCACCAATTCGCAGTGGCCAGCATGGTTGGTTTGCTGTGATCGATCAGACGAAAATCTCCCATCATCACCAATTCGCAGTGGCCAGCATGGTTGGTTTGCTGTCATCGATCAGACGAAAATCTCCCATCATCACCAATTCGCAGTGGCCAGCATGGTTGGTTTGCTGTCATCGATCAGACGAAAATCTCCCATCATCACCAATTCGCAGTGGCCAGCATGGTTGGTTTGCTGTCATCGATCAGACGAAAATCTCCCATCATCACCAATTCGCAGTGGCCAGCATGGTTGGTTTGCTGTGATCGATCAGACGAAAATCTCCCATCATCACCAATTCGCAGTGGCCAGCATGGTTGGTTTGCTGTCATCGATCAGACGAAAATCTCCCATCATCACCAATTCGCAGTGGCCAGCATGGTTGGTTTGCTGTCATCGATCAGACGAAAATCTCCCATCATCACCAATTCGCAGTGGCCAGCATGGTTGGTTTGCTGTGATCGATCAGACGAAAATCTCCCATCATCACCAATTCGCAGTGGCCAGCATGGTTGGTTTGCTGTGATCGATCAGACGAAAATCTCCCATCATCACCAATTCGCAGTGGCCAGCATGGTTGGTTTGCTGTCATCGATCAGACGAAAATCTCCCATCATCACCAATTCGCAGTGGCCAGCATGGTTGGTTTGCTGTCATCGATCAGACGAAAATCTCCCATCATCACCAATTCGCAGTGGCCTGCATGGTTGGTTTGCTGTGATCGATCAGACGAAAATCTCCCATCATCACCAATTCGCAGTGGCCAGCATGGTTGGTTTGCTGTCATCGATCAGACGAAAATCTCCCATCATCACCAATTCGCAGTGGCCAGCATGGTTGGTTTGCTGTCATCGATCAGACGAAAATCTCCCATCATCACCAATTCGCAGTGGCCAGCATGGTTGGTTTGCTGTCATCGATCAGACGAAAATCTCCCATCATCACCAATTCGCAGTGGCCAGCATGGTTGGTTTGCTGTCATCGATCAGACGAAAATCTCCCATCATCACCAATTCGCAGTGGCCAGCATGGTTGGTTTGCTGTGATCGATCAGACGAAAATCTCCCATCATCACCAATTCGCAGTGGCCAGCATGGTTGGTTTGCTGTGATCGATCAGACGAAAATCTCCCATCATCACCAATTCGCAGTGGCCAGCATGGTTGGTTTGCTGTCATCGATCAGACGAAAGTCTCTCACCATCACCAATCGGCACTGGCCAGCATGGTTGGTTTGCTGTCATCGATCAGACGAAAGTCTCTCACCATCACCAATCGGCACTGGCCAGCATGGTTGGTTTGCTGTCATCGATCAGACGAAAATCTCCCATCATCACCAATTCGCAGTGGCCAGCATGGTTGGTTTGCTGTCATCGATCAGACGAAAATCTCCCATCATCACCAATTCGCAGTGGCCAGCATGGTTGGTTTGCTGTGATCGATCAGACGAAAATCTCCCATCATCACCAATTCGCAGTGGCCAGCATGGTTGGTTTGCTGTCATCCATCAGACGAAAGTCTCTCACCATCACCAATCGGCACTGGCCAGCATGGTTGGTTTTCTGTGATCGATCAGACGAAAATCTCCCATCATCACCAATTCGCAGTGGCCAGCATGGTTGGTTTGCTGTCATCGATCAGACGAAAATCTCCCAACATCACCAATTCGCAGTGGCCAGCATGGTTGGTTTGCTGTCATCGATCAGACGAAAATCTCTCACCATCACCAATCGGCACTGGCCAGCATGGTTGGTTTGCTGTCATCGATCAGACGAAAATCTCTCACCATCACCAATCGGCACTGGCCAGCATGGTTGGTTTGCTGTCATCGATCAGACGAAAATCTCTCACCATCACCAATCGGCACTGGCCAGCATGGTTGGTTTGCTGTCATCGATCAGACGAAAATCTCCCATCATCACCAATTCGCAGTGGCCAGCATGGTTGGTTTGCTGTCATCGATCAGACGAAAATCTCTCACCATCACCAATCGGCACTGGCCAGCATGGTTGGTTTGCTCTCATCGATCAGACGAAAATCTCTCACCATCACCAATCGGCACTGGCCAGCATGGTTGGTTTGCTCTCATCGATCAGACGAAAATCTCTCACCATCACCAATCGGCACTGGCCAGCATGGTTGGTTTGCTGTCATCGATCAGACGAAAATCTCCCATCATCACCAATTCGCAGTGGCCAGCATGGTTGGTTTGCTGTGATCGATCAGACGAAAATCTCCCATCATCACCAATTCGCAGTGGCCAGCATGGTTGGTTTGCTGTCATCGATCAGACGAAAATCTCTCACCATCACCAATCGGCACTGGCCAGCATGGTTGGTTTGCTGTCATCGATCAGACGAAAATCTCCCATCATCACCAATTCGCAGTGGCCAGCATGGTTGGTTTGCTGTCATCGATCAGACGAAAGTCTCCCATCATCACCAATTCGCAGTGGCCAGCATGGTTGGTTTGCTGTCATCGATCAGAAGAAAGTCTCTCACCATCACCAATCGGCACTGGCCAGCATGGTTGGTTTGCTGTCATCGATCAGAAGAAAATCTCCCATCATCACCAATTCGCAGTGGCCAGCATGGTTGGTTTGCTGTCATCGATCAGACGAAAATCTCCCATCATCACCAATTCGCAGTGGCCAGCATGGTTGGTTTGCTGTCATCGATCAGACGAAAATCTCCCATCATCACCAATTCGCAGTGGCCAGCATGGTTGGTTTGCTGTCATCGATCAGACGAAAATCTCCCATCATCACCAATTCGCAGTGGCCAGCATGGTTGGTTTGCTGTCATCGATCAGACGAAAATCTCTCACCATCACCAATCGGCACTGGCCAGCATGGTTGGTTTGCTGTCATCGATCAGACGAAAATCTCTCACCATCACCAATCGGCACTGGCCAGCATGGTTGGTTTGCTGTCATCGATCAGACGAAAATCTCCCATCATCACCAATTCGCAGTGGCCAGCATGGTTGGTTTGCTGTCATCGATCAGACGAAAATCTCCCATCATCACCAATTCGCAGTGGCCAGCATGGTTGGTTTGCTGTCATCGATCAGACGAAAATCTCTCACCATCACCAATCGGCACTGGCCAGCATGGTTGGTTTGCTGTCATCGATCAGACGAAAATCTCCCATCATCACCAATTCGCAGTGGCCAGCATGGTTGGTTTGCTGTCATCGATCAGACGAAAATCTCCCATCATCACCAATTCGCAGTGGCCAGCATGGTTGGTTTGCTGTCATCGATCAGACGAAAATCTCTCACCATCACCAATCGGCACTGGCCAGCATGGTTGGTTTGCTGTCATCGATCAGACGAAAATCTCCCATCATCACCAATTCGCAGTGGCCAGCATGGTTGGTTTGCTGTCATCGATCAGAAGAAAGTCTCTCACCATCACCAATCGGCACTGGCCAGCATGGTTGGTTTGCTGTCATCGATCAGACGAAAATCTCCCACCATCACCAATTCGCAGTGGCCAGCATGGTTGGTTTGCTGTCATCGATCAGACGAAAATCTCTCACCATCACCAATCGGCACTGGCCAGCATGGTTGGTTTGCTGTCATCGATCAGAAGAAAGTCTCTCACCATCACCAATCGGCACTGGCCAGCATGGTTGGTTTGCTGTCATCGATCAGAAGAAAGTCTCTCACCATCACCAATCGGCACTGGCCAGCATGGTTGGTTTGCTGTCATCGATCAGACGAAAATCTCCCATCATCACCAATTCGCAGTGGCCAGCATGGTTGGTTTGCTGTCATCGATCAGACGAAAATCTCCCATCATCACCAATCGGCACTGGCCAGCATGGTTGGTTTGCTGTCATCGATCAGACGAAAATCTCTCACCATCACCAATCGGCACTGGCCAGCATGGTTGGTTTGCTGTCATCGATCAGACGAAAATCTCCCACCATCACCAATCGGCAGTGGCCAGCATGGTTGGTTTGCTGTCATCGATCAGACGAAAATCTCTCACCATCACCAATCGGCACTGGCCAGCATGGTTGGTTTGCTGTCATCGATCAGACGAAAATCTCCCATCATCACCAATTCGCAGTGGCCAGCATGGTTGGTTTGCTGTCATCGATCACACGAAACTCTCCCACCATCACCAATCGGCACTGGCCAGCATGGTTGGTTTGCTGTCATCGATCACACGAAACTCTCCCACCATCACCAATCGGCACTGGCCAGCATGGTTGGTTTGCTGTCATCGATCAGACGAAACTCTCCCACCATCACCAATCGGCACTGGCCAGCATGGTTGGTTTGCTGTCATCGATCAGACGAAACTCTCCCACCATCACCAATCGGCACTGGCCAGCATGGTTGGTTTGCTGTCATCGATCAGACGAAACTCTCCCACCATCACCAATCGGCACTGGCCAGCATGGTTGGTTTGCTGTCATCGATCAGACGAAACTCTCCCACCATCACCAATCGGCACTGGCCAGCATGGTTGGTTTGCTGTCATCGATCAGACGAAACTCTCCCACCATCACCAATCGGCACTGGCCAGCATGGTTGGTTTGCTGTCATCGATCAGACGAAACTCTCCCACCATCACCAATCGGCACTGGCCAGCATGGTTGGTTTGCTGTCATCGATCAGACGAAACTCTCCCACCATCACCAATCGGCACTGGCCAGCATGGTTGGTTTGCTGTCATCGATCAGACGAAACTCTCCCACCATCACCAATCGGCACTGGCCAGCATGGTTGGTTTGCTGTCATCGATCAGACGAAACTCTCCCACCATCACCAATCGGCACTGGCCAGCATGGTTGGTTTGCTGTCATCGATCAGACGAAACTCTCCCACCATCACCAATCGGCACTGGCCAGCATGGTTGGTTTGCTGTCATCGATCAGACGAAACTCTCCCACCATCACCAATCGGCACTGGCCAGCATGGTTGGTTTGCTGTCATCGATCAGACGAAACTCTCCCACCATCACCAATCGGCACTGGCCAGCATGGTTGGTTTGCTGTCATCGATCAGACGAAACTCTCCCACCATCACCAATCGGCACTGGCCAGCATGGTTGGTTTGCTGTCATCGATCACACGAAACTCTCCCACCATCACCAATCGGCACTGGCCAGCATGGTTGGTTTGCTGTCATCGATCACACGAAACTCTCCCACCATCACCAATCGGCACTGGCCAGCATGGTTGGTTTGCTGTCATCGATCACACGAAACTCTCCCACCATCACCAATCGGCACTGGCCAGCATGGTTGGTTTGCTGTCATCGATCACACGAAACTCTCCCACCATCACCAATCGGCACTGGCCAGCATGGTTGGTTTGCTGTCATCGATCACACGAAACTCTCCCACCATCACCAATCGGCACTGGCCAGCATGGTTGGTTTGCTGTCATCGATCACACGAAACTCTCCCACCATCACCAATCGGCACTGGCCAGCATGGTTGGTTTGCTGTCATCGATCACACGAAACTCTCCCACCATCACCAATCGGCAGTGGCCAGCATGGTTGGTTTGCTGTCATCGATCAGACGAAACTCTCCCACCATCACCAATCGGCAGTGGCCAGCATGGTTGGTTTGCTGTCATCGATCAGACGAAACTCTCCCACCATCACCAATCGGCACTGGCCAGCATGGTTGGTTTGCTGTCATCGATCAGACGAAACTCTCCCACCATCACCAATCGGCACTGGCCAGCATGGTTGGTTTGCTGTCATCGATCAGACGAAACTCTCCCACCATCACCAATCGGCACTGGCCAGCATGGTTGGTTTGCTGTCATCGATCAGACGAAACTCTCCCACCATCACCAATCGGCACTGGCCAGCATGGTTGGTTTGCTGTCATCGATCAGACGAAACTCTCCCACCATCACCAATCGGCACTGGCCAGCATGGTTGGTTTGCTGTCATCGATCAGACGAAACTCTCCCACCATCACCAATCGGCACTGGCCAGCATGGTTGGTTTGCTGTCATCGATCAGACGAAACTCTCCCACCATCACCAATCGGCACTGGCCAGCATGGTTGGTTTGCTGTCATCGATCAGACGAAACTCTCCCACCATCACCAATCGGCACTGGCCAGCATGGTTGGTTTGCTGTCATCGATCAGACGAAACTCTCCCACCATCACCAATCGGCACTGGCCAGCATGGTTGGTTTGCTGTCATCGATCAGACGAAACTCTCCCACCATCACCAATCGGCACTGGCCAGCATGGTTGGTTTGCTGTCATCGATCAGACGAAACTCTCCCACCATCACCAATCGGCACTGGCCAGCATGGTTGGTTTGCTGTCATCGATCAGACGAAACTCTCCCACCATCACCAATCGGCACTGGCCAGCATGGTTGGTTTGCTGTCATCGATCAGACGAAACTCTCCCACCATCACCAATCGGCACTGGCCAGCATGGTTGGTTTGCTGTCATCGATCAGACGAAACTCTCCCACCATCACCAATCGGCACTGGCCAGCATGGTTGGTTTGCTGTCATCGATCAGACGAAACTCTCCCACCATCACCAATCGGCACTGGCCAGCATGGTTGGTTTGCTGTCATCGATCAGACGAAACTCTCCCACCATCACCAATCGGCACTGGCCAGCATGGTTGGTTTGCTGTCATCGATCAGACGAAACTCTCCCACCATCACCAATCGGCACTGGCCAGCATGGTTGGTTTGCTGTCATCGATCAGACGAAACTCTCCCACCATCACCAATCGGCACTGGCCAGCATGGTTGGTTTGCTGTCATCGATCAGACGAAACTCTCCCACCATCACCAATCGGCACTGGCCAGCATGGTTGGTTTGCTGTCATCGATCAGACGAAACTCTCCCACCATCACCAATCGGCACTGGCCAGCATGGTTGGTTTGCTGTCATCGATCAGACGAAACTCTCCCACCATCACCAATCGGCACTGGCCAGCATGGTTGGTTTGCTGTCATCGATCAGACGAAACTCTCCCACCATCACCAATCGGCACTGGCCAGCATGGTTGGTTTGCTGTCATCGATCAGACGAAACTCTCCCACCATCACCAATCGGCACTGGCCAGCATGGTTGGTTTGCTGTCATCGATCAGACGAAACTCTCCCACCATCACCAATCGGCACTGGCCAGCATGGTTGGTTTGCTGTCATCGATCAGACGAAACTCTCCCACCATCACCAATCGGCACTGGCCAGCATGGTTGGTTTGCTGTCATCGATCAGACGAAACTCTCCCACCATCACCAATCGGCACTGGCCAGCATGGTTGGTTTGCTGTCATCGATCAGACGAAACTCTCCCACCATCACCAATCGGCACTGGCCAGCATGGTTGGTTTGCTGTCATCGATCAGACGAAACTCTCCCACCATCACCAATCGGCACTGGCCAGCATGGTTGGTTTGCTGTCATCGATCAGACGAAACTCTCCCACCATCACCAATCGGCACTGGCCAGCATGGTTGGTTTGCTGTCATCGATCACACGAAACTCTCCCACCATCACCAATCGGCACTGGCCAGCATGGTTGGTTTGCTGTCATCGATCAGACGAAACTCTCCCACCATCACCAATCGGCACTGGCCAGCATGGTTGGTTTGCTGTCATCGATCAGACGAAACTCTCCCACCATCACCAATCGGCACTGGCCAGCATGGTTGGTTTGCTGTCATCGATCAGACGAAACTCTCCCACCATCACCAATCGGCACTGGCCAGCATGGTTGGTTTGCTGTCATCGATCAGACGAAACTCTCCCACCATCACCAATCGGCACTGGCCAGCATGGTTGGTTTGCTGTCATCGATCAGACGAAACTCTCCCACCATCACCAATCGGCACTGGCCAGCATGGTTGGTTTGCTGTCATCGATCAGACGAAACTCTCCCACCATCACCAATCGGCACTGGCCAGCATGGTTGGTTTGCTGTCATCGATCAGACGAAACTCTCCCACCATCACCAATCGGCACTGGCCAGCATGGTTGGTTTGCTGTCATCGATCAGACGAAACTCTCCCACCATCACCAATCGGCACTGGCCAGCATGGTTGGTTTGCTGTCATCGATCACACGAAACTCTCCCACCATCACCAATCGGCACTGGCCAGCATGGTTGGTTTGCTGTCATCCATCAGACGAAAGTCTCCCACCATCACCAATCGGCACTGGCCAGCATGGTTGGTTTGCTGTCATCGATCACACGAAAGTCTCCCACCATCACCAATCGGCACTGGCCAGCATGGTTGGTTTGCTGTCATCGATCAGACGAAAGTCTCCCACCATCACCAATCGGCACTGGCCAGCATGATGATAAAAACTGACCAAACTTTTGTCTTGCAGCATTTTCTATCTAAAATGCAGCATTTTCTATCTAAAATGCAGATTTTTCTATCTAAAATGCAGATTTTTCTATCTAAAATGCAGCATTTTCTATCTAAAATGCAGCATTTTCTATCTAAAATGCAGCATTTTCTATCTAAAATGCAGCATTTTCTATCTAAAATGCAGCATTTTCTATCTAAAATGCAGCATTTTCTATCTAACATGCAGATTTTTCTATCTAAAATGCAGATTTTTCTATCTAAAATGCAGCATTTTCTATCTAAAATGCAGCATTTTCTATCTAAAATGCAGCATTTTCTATCTAAAATGCAGCATTTTCTATCTAAAATGCAGCATTTTCTATCTAAAATGCAGCATTTTCTATCTAAAATGCAGCATTTTCTATCTAAAATGCAGCATTTTCTATCTAAAATGCAGCATTTTCTATCTAAAATGCAGCATTTTCTATCTAAAATGCAGCATTTTCTATCTAAAATGCAGCATTTTCTATCTAACATGCAGTATTTCCTATCTAAAATGTGCAGTATTTATATCTAAACGGCACATTTTCTATAGGAAAAGGAGAATTTTCTGTTTAAAAGGCAACATTTTCTATCTAAAATACTTCTAAAATTAATTTTTTAACTAAACTGCTAAATTTCCTATCTAAAATGGAATTTTTTTTATTTAAACTGCGAAATTTTCTAAATAAAATGCAACATTTTCTTATCTAAACTTCAACATTTTCTACCAGATTTACATAATTTTCTATCGAAAATGCAACATTTTATTTTTGATTTGCAGCATAGTTATCAATGATGCAACATTTACTGTACTAATTACAGCATTTTCTATCGAAAATGCAACATTTTATTTTTGATTTGCAGCATAGTTATCAATGATGCAACATTTACTGTACTAATTACAGCATTTTCTATCGAAAATGCAACATTTTATTTTTGATTTGCAGCATAGTTATCAATGATGCAACATTTACTGTACTAATTACAGCATTTTCTATCGAAAATGCAACATTTTCTATCCGATTTACAACACTTTCTATTTAAAATGCAACATTTTCTATTCAATTTACAGAATTTTCTATCTGAAATGCAATATTTTCTATTCAATTTACAACATTTACTAAAAAAAAATCAAAATTACATTACACCGATCCCTTGCAAACATTTATTGCAATATATAGAATAACCCCCAGTACCAGAAATAGTTTAAAAGTTCCTTTTAGTAAAGGCTTTATTCTCTTTACATCCTCTCATAATACATCATATTTCATCTAGATATTCAAAAATAAATTCACTGATGGTCTTTATATAAATTTCAAACGTTAAATATTCACAAGGGCTCAAATAATTCCCTCTTACACTTATATCATTCTGACAAGCATTTATCCCAGTGAAAAATATCTTCTGCTTTTATGTACTGCAATAATCCACCTTTACCAAATGCGTAGAGAAAGTGTTTTGTTTAAGAGCTTATAATAATTGGGTTCCATTTTCTAACTTTAATTCCTAGGGATATTCAAGCAGTTTTTTTTTTGACAATTCTTTTTTTTTTTTTACCGAATTCTCATCTCTACAGAAGACAAATAACGGTCATATATATATATATATATATATATATATATATATATATATATATATATATATATACATGTACATATATATATATATATATATATATATATATATATATATATATATATATATATATATACATATATATATATACGTATATGGATATATATATATATATATATATATATATATATATATATATATATATATATATATATATATATATATATATATATATATATATGTATATATATATATGTATATATATATATATATATATATATATATATATATATATATATATATATATATATATATATATATGTATATATATATGTGTGTGTATGTACATATATAAATATATATATATGTATATATATGTATGTGTATATATATATATATATATATATATATATATATATATATATATATATATATATATATATATATATATATTATTCCCAATTTTATTCATAAATGATTAAAACTGGAAATAATAATAATAATAATAATAATAATAATAATAATAATAATAATAATAATAATAATAATAGTTACAAGACTCAGGTTAGGATTCGTGAGAAACGTTGTCATAAAACCTTGTTCAAAAAGTTATACACACAGGAAGATCTCTCTCTCTCTCTCTCTCTCTCTCTCTCTCTCTCTCTCTCTCTCTCTCTCTCTCTCTCTCTCTCATTAGAAGACAGAGGTTAGGATTCCTGAATAATAAAGTTGTAATAAAACATTTTTCAAAAAGTTATTCACACAGGAAGATAGTTTCTGAGACCTTGTGATCAATAAAATGAAATCAGAATTCAAAATAGATGAAAATGAATTAGGGTAAGTGAATAAAGGTGCAAAAATGAATGAAAAAAATTAGAAAATGAAAGCTGGACAAAGATATTTTAACGAAATAATATTAATTTCATAATTACAAAATAAATAAACTGAAGGGAAGTTTTTACATAATTCTGTATTGCTTCAAACTTGTGTAAGTTTAATATTAAAACCCAAAACAATATTAAATTTATGACATAATTAAAAAATAAATAAAAGGAATGGAAGATTCTTACAGAATTCTGTATTGCTTCAAACTTGTGTAAGTTTAGTACTAAAACCCACAACAAAATTAGATTTATTACATAATTACAAAATAAATACTGTAGGGAAAATTCTTATATAATTCTGTCTTGCTTCAAACTCCTGTAAGTTTGGTACTAAAGCCCATATATAAGAATTAGAGGTAATTTCTTAAATCACTATAAGAGGAAAGGCACTGTGGATAGTAGATTTTTTACAAGGAAAATTCCACTATACACAATAAGTTCTACCTACTTCATTCAACTTCCAAGATCGGGAACAAGTTACTGCCTACCTCTGATTTTATCAGCTGCCCCCTTTTTTCTGAATGCGCAAGATAAGGAATATTTATTTTATTTCTTTGTCCTGTTTTATATTGTTCTTTTCGTATTTCGTTTTGTATTCTAAGTTACACGATAACGGAATTATCATTAATTGAATCTGGTTGCAATGCTCTGTAATATATATGCAAATTCGAGGACACACCTAAATAATAATAATAATAATAATAATAATAATAATAATAATAATAATAATATTAATAATAATAGTAGTAGTAGTAGTAGTAGTAGTAGTAGTAGTAGTAGTAGTAGTAGTAGTAGTAGTAGTAGTAGTAAAGATAATAATAATAATAATGATGATGATGATGATTATAACAGGGTATTATTATTATTATTATTATTATTATTATTATTATTATTGTAATACTTTCCAGTTTTAATCTCTTGAAAATAAAACTGGTAATAAAGTTTGGATCTATTAAAACCTACAAAGATCATAACATTTCAATACTCCAATAGCAAGAAAAATAAATTACATTTAACTTATATAAAATTAAATATACAAGATTAATTTTCGTATGGTACCATGATGGGCTAAAAAAGTTTAGTAATCAACAAATAGGTAAAAATATAATTATAAAAACTAAATCAATATATAGTTAAGTAAGAATAAATTAAAAAACCGAGAAATATAAGTTGAAGAGATAAAAATACTGAAGAAAGATTTATTTTAAAAAGCCGTAATTTTAATTCGAAACTCTCCGTTAAAATATACTGTTCTCAGCCGTATTTCAGTAAAATATAGGTGACCGTAATTTTTACCCTAATTAGTTATTATCTTTAACGGTTTGGTGATCGTAATATCACTCCTTTACGTCAATATATCCGTTTTTAAAACGGTAAATGTCTGGCAATATTTATTCCACGATTTTTACCTTATTTTAAGGCAAACTTTTAACGTCAATAGATCAGTTTCTAAAACGGTAAATCTCTGGCAACACTTATTCAAGGATTTTTACCTTATTTTAAGGCAAATTTTTTTAACGTCAATATATCCGTTTCTAAAACGGTAAATCTCTGGCAACATTTATTCAAGGATTTTTACCTTATTTTAAGGCAAATTTTTTTAACGTCAATATATCCGTTTCTAAAACTGTAAATCTCTGGCAATATTTTTTCAAGGATTTTTACTTTTTTAAGGTAAATTTTTAACGTCAATATATCCGTTTCTAAAACGGCAAATCTCTGGCAACATTTATTCAAGGATTTTTACATTTTATAAGGTAAATTTTTAACGTCAATATATCCGTTTCTAAAACGGTACATGTCTAGCAACATTTATTAAAGTATTTTTAACTTTTTTAAGGTAAATTTTTAACGTCAATATATTCGTTTCTAAAACGGTACATGTCTAGCAACATATATTAAAGGATTTTTAACTTTTTTTAAGGTAAATTTTTTAACAATCTAAGGATTGTGGAAGACTTTAATCTGAAGGCCATGGTACAGGGGCTATGGCACTACCCAAGACTAGAGAACAATGGTTTGATTTTGGAGTGTCCTTTTCCTAGAAGAGCTTCTTACCATATCAAATGTGTCTCTACTACCATAACAAGAGGAAAGTAGGGGTTGTGGCAGTCTAGTGGTACCGTCCTTGCCTGGTGATCGCCAGACTGTGGTCGAGTCCCACTTAAACTCGTTAGTTCCTCTGGTCGCTGCGCCCTCACCATCCTTGAAAGCTAAGAATGAGGGGCTTGGGAGAGCCTATAGGTCTATCTGCCGAGTCATCAGCAACCATTGCCTGGCCCTCCTTGGTCCTAGCTTGAGTAGAGAGGGAGCTTGAGCGCTGATCATATGCATATATGGTCAGTCTCTAGGGCATTGTCCTGCTTGATAGGGCAATGTCTCTGTCCCTTGCCTCTGCCATTGATAAGCGGCCTTTAAACCTGTAAACAATTACAGTATAGTACAGTAGTTAACCCCTTGAGTGAAGAAGAATTGCACAAGACAAAAATTATATGATGGGACGGCTAACATCTATGGATCACCCAAGATGTATCAAGATTAAAAGCTACGATTAGAAAAAGGTGATTTACTTGTCATTTTAACCGATCTTTTCACATTCCAGAGTTATTTGTTACTTCCCGCACTTTCGCCTACTTAAATACCTACACTTACATGTCTTCAAACATTGCGACATTGCGTGAACTTCCCCAATTGCTGAGCCTCGCCTCTCCTATAAATCACCAAAGGTCAACCCTTGACATTAACGAGTTTACTTACGTCCCTGAATAATAGATCTACAGGGTCGTTAGGGCGGCTGTGTAACAGATTTAATATTTGATGGAGTGACTGTGCACGGAGCATTGCATTCACTTGCTATCAGGTTGCGCTCGTTAAGCCAGAGATTGTGCAACGAATGCATTCGACATTGTTGCAAAAGAAAGAGTATGTGAGAGCGTTGTGTTTATAACTTATAAATTTCACGGTACTTTGATGTACTTTGATTTTCCTCTATGTATTTCACGAGAGCCAAATTGAATATCTAACCAAAGCACTTCACTTTCTTATGAACATACCAACATTATTATTATTATTATTATCATTATTATTATTATTATTACTAGCTAAGCTACAACCCTAGCTGGAAAATGTTATAAACCTAAGAGCTCCAACAGGGAAAAAATAGCCCAGTGAGGAAATAAAATAAGGAAATAAATAAACTATATGAGATAATGAACGATTATGATAAAATGTTTTAAAAACAGTAAAATATGTGAGAGAGAGAGAGAGAGAGAGAGAGAGAGAGAGAGAGAGAGAGAGAGAGAGAGAGAGAGAGAGAGAGAGAGAGAGAGAATAATCATGGTTAATAAATCAAACATAATTTGGAGATTTCATTTTCTTTCAGTGTTAGCCATATCAATGATTCAATTGACCACTTTAGTAATGATGCCTAAAGTCTATCGTAGCACTAAATGGTAGAAACTATGGTGCAATTGATACATTAGCGCTGGTGGAGTAAACGATCAGACCGCTATTTATAATGGCTACAAAATTAACTTGCAACATATATACGTGTTTTCTGAGTGTAACTATAGTGAATGAATAGCCAGAACAGATTCGGAAGGCCTCCTAACAAGAACAATTTAATCTCGGAAAACGTTACTTGGTAGAAAAATTTACTCTCAGAAAATGTTACTTGGTAGAAAAACGTCTTCTCAGAAAACGTTCCCTAGCTGAACAATGTAATTTCAGAAAAGGTCACTTGGTAGAGAAATGTGCTCTCAGAAAACGTTCATTAACAGGAAAAAAAGACATTTTAGAAAAGGTAACTTTGAGGAGAAATGCACTGTCAGAAAACGTTCCTTAACAGAAAAATGTAATTTCAGAAAAGGTCACTTAGTAGAAAAATGTACTCTCAGAAAATGCTCCTTAACAGAAAAATGTAATTTCAGAAAAGGTCACTTAGTAGAAAAATGTACTCTCAGAAAACGTTCCCTAGCTGAACAATGTAATTTCAGAAAAGGTCACTTAGTAGAGAAATGTACTGTCAGAAAACGTTCCTTAACAGGAACAAATGTCATTTTAGAAAAGGTCACTTCGTAGAAAAATGTACTCTCAGAAAATGTTCCTTAACAGAAAAATCTAATTTCAGAAAAGGTCACTTGGTAGAAAATTGTACTCTCAAAAAACGTTCCTTAGCAGAAAAATGTAATTTTAAAAAAGATCACTTTGTAGAAAAACGTGCTCTCAGAAAATGTTCCATAGCAGAAAAATGTAATTTCAGAAAAGGTCACTTAGAAGAGAATTGTACTCTCAGAAAACGTTCCTTAACAGGAAAAAATGTCATTTTAGAAAAGGTCACTTCGTAGAAAAATGTACTCTCAGAAAATGTTCCTTAACAGAAAAATCTAATTTCAGAAAAGGTCACTTGGTAGAAAATTGTACTCTCAAAAAACGTTCCTTAGCAGAAAAATGTAATTTTAAAAAAGATCACTTTGTAGAAAAACGTGCTCTC
>NC_090727.1:60086413-60093913 GCF_036898095.1 Palaemon carinicauda | reverse complement strand
CTGCCATCATTGGTGGAGATATAAATTATTGACTTTTCGACATTGCTTGTTCTTTGTAAACAATTTGGATTGCTATAAAAGGAAAATTTCAATGCAATCAAATCTTTTGCATTTACAAAATGACGTTTAAGATATATCTTTCTGAGTGGGGATGCCTTAACTTGGTAAAAGGGTTTGTGCATTGCCATGATCAGCAAAGTTGTACTAGTTAAGGCCACCCATACTAGGTTGGTTTTCTATGAGCGATCATACAAAAGTCTCCCACCATCACCAACCACAGTTGGCCAGCCTGAGTATGAAAACTGGGCACATCTCATACATGAATTTGGACATGTCTGGGGCCTTTGTCATGATGTGGACTAGAATAGGCAGTAGTTTTGTTGTTGTTGTTGTTGTTGTTGTTTAAGGCATATGTATATTTTATATGTATTTATTGTCTTCAATACAATTATTCATATTTTTTACGATTCTTTACTTACATATTGGTGTTCCCTGCTAGTATTAAGAATATAAAAACTCGGAATAAATGTTAGAAATAGATTTAGCAAGAACCTGGCTTAAATGCAAAACACAAATTGCCCTTGAAATCAAATGTAATTTCTGATTCTGTGGTTTTGCGATCGAGGCGCATTAAGATCATGACCTGCTTTGAACTGGATCCACAATCTGGTATACGATATGGCTTAAGTTGTTTATTACTTTGCTTGTAAATAATTTTTTTCTTGTTTCCTTTCCTCGCTGGGCAATCTTTCCCAGTTGGAGCCCTTGGGCTTATAGCGTCCTACTTTTCCAACAAGGGTTGTAGCTTAGCCTATGACAACAACAACAACAACAACAACAACAACAACAATAATAATAGTAATAATAATAATAATAATAAGTCTTGGTCTAATCAATATCTGGAAAACTAGTAACTCGAATTGACGATTTAAGATACTCGAGTCATTACCAGTGAATGCCATCTTCTAGATATTTTCAATTTCGATTTTGTGGCAACTAATGAGTTGCCGATATACTGGTCGCAGAAATGTTTTTCTGCTGAATTATATGAAAAGTAAAAATACTTGAGAGAGAGAGAGAGAGAGAGAGAGAGAGAGAGAGAGAGAGAGAGAGAGAGAGAGAGAGAGAGAGAGAGAGAGAGAGAGAGAGACAAAATAACATAATATATATAAAAGCAATGACTCCTTTCTGATGAAAATTTTCTTTGCTGTTTGTAAATCTATTTCTAATTCAGATACAACTCTTTCTGAAATTAATCTTAACTAGATGAAACTCTCTGGAAACTATCTTGAAAGTGTATCACTCCCAGAACTCCCTTCAGGTAAGGAACATTTATGAAACAAATTAAGTTCAGGAAATTAAGTATTCTGAATTTTATTACCGAGAAAACTAGACAGACGGAAAAAGGAAACAAAAGTCAACTTCAGTTGCACAATCACAATGACCCAAGTGAGGTTTGTCGACCGTTTGATATTCCAATATGTTATAGAATTTCCATTTTTAGCCTTAGTTCAATTCTATCATTCGATAGATTTTTGTTACGGCCTGTCGCTGCTTTTATCAATTTTTCTTATATAATCTTGTTACGTATAGAAATTCGCTTAGCTTTCAATGTTTTTTTTTTCTTTTTTTTCTCTATACCCGAGTGGTTCCATTTTTTATTTTCAAGTCACATTAAAATAATGGATTTCATTATTTCTTGAATACTTTGTACATGGATAGCTAATCCATACTTTAATCAAAAATATTATAGTGCACGAGTTCAGTATCTAGGACTGATTGGCTAAAATAAGCAGATATAATAGAATTTTATTGCTTTATAATATTTATCCGTAAATGGTATTATATATCAACGCTATCACTAAAGAAAGCGAGAATTGAGTTTGAAATATGTACAATAACCCACCAAGTGATCAGAACCGGTCGTCCAAAATATCCAAGAGAATTGCTACATTTTGTACAGCTAGAAAATCGTTCTGACATGAGAATAAATACAGATGGCTTCAAACTATTGGAACCTAGATACATGTCTACTGTAGTCTTTTGAGCCTTTAAATATCCATCCCCGAGACTATACAAAAGGCTCCCACGGGACATCCGAATAATTGAGGATATTGGGGCTTTCAAGAGGAAATTGAAGACTCTTATTCAGCGAGTGCTTCAATAGTGATGATCAAACAGTTATCGAGCAATACGCATTCCGAAATGTTAAATGCTCCCGAATGAACATCATAAAACGACCGTGGAGGTCCTGTAGAGTGTGACGGCCGAGAGAAGGTTATGACTCAAAGGCGGGATGCAATCAACTGAGTAACTTTATTAAAGAACACTCTCCTCTATATACAAAACCTCAAGGCAACAGGAATTTTCATGTTCGAGAGACAGACAATGTTACAGAGGAAACACGCGGACATGTTTATTCTGGTTCTTTTTAGTGCGAGGGAAGAGCGCAGATACAAGCATAATATATATACAAAATAATTTTTGTACGATCGTGTTACACACGGTTGGTACATGGCTCCCCCCCCCCTAAAAATGACATACTGTACATGTTAAATAGGACGCCCTGATATAGAGAGGCGAACTATAGGCGGGTCATCTGGCAGTAGATAAGAAGGTTTTAGACGATCAATGGAGACCCAGTCTTCTTTGCCACGAATGTTTAGTAGGAATGCTTTCGGACTGCGTCGGATCACAAGGAAAGGCCCATTGTAGAGGGGGCGTTAGCGGTGGCTTGGTAGTGTCGTTGCGCAGGAAGACGTGCGTTGCAGAGTGCAAGTCTGTTGGTATGTGATGCTTCGCTGGGGGCTTGTAAGTCTGGCGACATGGAGTAAATTTTCCCACGACGTGACATATGCGCTTGAGATCATCGGAGGAGGTTGTAGAAGGAAAAAATTCGGCAGGGACGACCAACGGGTCGCCATACACCATTTCAGCTGCCGAGACGTTGAGGGCGTCTTTAGGAGTGGTCCTTAGTCCCAGGAGAACCCAGGGAATTTGAGTAAACCAGTTGCAATCCTTGCAGTGGGACATCAAAGCTGCTTTGAGGGTGCGATAAAAACGTTCAACCATTCCATTGGCAGCGGGGTTGTAGGCCGTTGTCTGATGTAGGGTGATGCCCAGGAGATTCGCTAATGATGTCCACAATTGAGAGGTGAAAGTGATTCCCCTGTCAGAAGTAATATGCTCAGGGATACCAAATCTTACAATCCATCCAGAGAGTGAGGCAGATGTACATGAGGCGGACGTTGCAGTTTCCATGGGAATGGCTTCAGGCCAACGGGTGGAGCGGTCGATGACGGTAAACAGGTAACGATGTCCTTGTAATGTGGGTAGGGGGCCTACAACGTCGACGTGAATGTGTGAGAAACGACGCTGAGGTTGAGGAAAGGTGCTCACTCCTGAATCCGTGTGTCGATGTACTTTGGAAGTTTGGCAAGAAGTACAGGCGCGGACCCAATCCTTAGCATCCTTAGAAATGCCGTGCCAAATGAACTTTGCCTTCAGCAGCTGTGCAGTAGAACGGCACGAGGGATGTGAAAGGCCGTGAATGAAATCAAACACCTGTCGGTGCATGGGAGCAGGAATCCAAGGTCGTGGTCTGCCAGTACTGACGTCACAGAGGAGGGTGGTAATGGAGTCTTTGAGGGGGAAGTCTTCCCAACGGAGGGACGTGCAGGATGTCCTACAAGCTTGATATTCTGAATCCTGTCGTTGGGCTTCAGCCAGGGCGTTGTAATCCAATCCCAGTTGAACGGCAGCCAACGTGTTTCTTGACAGAGTATCGGCAACGGGATTCATTTTCCCAGGGACGTATTGAAGGGTGCAATTGTATTCAGCCACGGCAGAGAGATGTCGGCGTTGCCGGGCGGACCAGGCATCAGACTGTCAAGTAAAGGCGTGCACCAGAGGCATGTGGTCTGTGCGAATGACGAAGGGCGTACCTTCTAAGAAATGACGAAAGTGACGGACAGCGAAGTGCACCGCCAGAAATTCTCGATCGAAGGTAGAATAACCCGATTCTGCCTTGGACAGTTTTCTGCTGAAGAAGGCCAATGGGTGGGGCGAGCCATTGACCACCTGCTCGAGTACTGCACCAATAGCGACGTCGCTGGCATCGGTGGAGAGAAGGAGGGGGGCATGTGGGATAGGAAAAGTGAGAGCCACAGCAGTTGACAGGGCCTTCTTTGCATTCCAGAAGGCTGCTTCTTGAAGGGGACCCCACTTCAGGTCCTTTGGCTTGCCCTTGAGGGAGGCGTAGAGGGGAGCAAGAGTGGCGGCAATGGCTGGCAGAAAACGGTGATAATAGTTGATCATGCCAAAGAACTCCTGCAGAGCTTTGGTGGTCGAGGGCGCGGGGAAGTTCTGAATGGCTGCTACCTTCACAGGGAGGGGATGGACTCCTTCAGGAGTGATGCGGTGCCCTGAGAATGACACTTCTTTGGCGCCAAAGGTACACGTGTCGTACCGGACTACAAGGCCGTTTTGTTGCAGGCGGTCGAGCACGATGCACAGGTGACGGAGGTGTTCCTCTTTTGAGGAGGAGAACACAAGTATGTCGTCCACATAACATACACAGAAAGGGAGGTCCCCTAAGATGCCATCCATGAGACGTTGAAACGTGGCCCCAGCATTACGAAGGCCAAAACAGGAGTAATTGAAGGTGTATGTACCAAACGGAGTGGTGATGGCAGTCTTGGGGATGTCTTCTGGGTTCATAGGCATCTGATAATACCCCTTCAGGAGGTCGAGCGTAGAGAAAAGCTTCGCTTTGTGCAGGTAGGAGGTCACGTCGGCAATGTTTGGGAGGGGGTAGTGATCCGGTTCTGTTTGCATGTTCAGGCACCTGTAATCCCCGCACTGACGGAGGGAGCCGTCTTTCTTCAGAACGATGTGTAAGGGTAACGACCATGGGCTGGAGGTCTTTTGGCAAAGGCCCATTTCCTCCATTTCGGCGAACGTCTGTTTGGTGGCTGCCAATCGTTCCGGTGCCAGACGTCTGAATTTTGCGAAGACTGGGGCTCCCGTCGTCTTGATATGGTGATAAATACCGTGCTTGGCAGGAACCGTGGGCGTTTGGCAAAGTTCTGGACGGAAAACTTCCTGGCACGACGTGAGGAGGTGGGCGTAGTCATCTGTGGGTGCGCTGATGTGGAGAGCAAGGTTAGAGGGGGCGGGTTGAAGAGGTGTCGACAAGTACGAGTCTGCGTTGACCAATCGTCGGTGGGCGACATCGACCAGAAGGTGGAAATGAGAGAGGAAATCTGCACCGAGGATTGGCATTGTGACGTCAGCAACGAGAAACTTCCGATTGAATTTACCGTTTCCGAACGATAATGTGAGGCTCTCGTAACCGTAGGTGGGTATCGCAGAACCGTTGGCAGCTACCAAGCGGACGTCGGCTGATGTAGACAGACTACGTCGTGTCTTGAAGAGTTTCCTTGGCAAAAGAGAACGACAAGCACCCGTGTCTACCAAAAATCGCACGCCCGATCCTGCATCATTTAAAAAGAAAAGATTAGAAACACCGGAGGCCACCGCTACAAGCAATGGCCTACTTACACGTTTTTTGGCCACTGACAATCCTCTGCACATTTCTTCGCGGTTGCCCCGAATCTGAAGTGGTAGTAGCAAAACTGCGGCGGATGGGAGGTAGTAAGTGGCTGTAAAAGTCATTTGTTGGGGCGCGAGCGATTGGTGGGTGGTGGGTGGCTTTGTCACCACTTCGGCACGTCATGGGGTAGGTGTGTATGTCCTACGGCATTCATGTCAGCTTCGGTTGACGTTGAATAGGCATCCTCTTCGTCAGGGGTGGAGGCGTTGATGGAGGTCTTGAAGTGGCTGTCCATAAGGGCGTCGGCTTTGGTCATCAAGTCCTATATGGGTAAACTATCGACATCGGGTATGGCAGCACGTATAGGTCCGGGTAAACGGCGTATCCAAAGTTCACGAAGTAGGTTCACCTCACGAGGAGAGCCGTCTGCGGCAGGTTGAAGGCGAGCGATACTGGTCATTTCCCTGAGGGCAAGCGAAGCCCTTTGGTCCCCCAATGATTGTTGAGAGAGCTGAAAAAGCTTTGCTATACGGGCGGCTGGCGACAGCGAGTACTGCTGCAGAAGGTATGTTTTGAGGGCATCATACGCTATTGGGGTGTCTACTTGTTCACAAAGCCAGTCGGATATTTCTGGGAAGGTGTCCTCGGGTATCGCCTCGAGAACATAATCTGCTTTGGTGGTTGAGCGAGTCACGCCGTTGATGCGAAACAGGACTTCTGCGAGCTGAAACCAAGCAAACGGATCTCCGCTGGCGAATGGCGAAAGTTTCAATGGGGCAGCCGCAGCGCCAGCTTCTGTAGAGTCCGTCATAGTACCAACGATGGAGGGGCGAGGGGGGTGGGGGTGGAAGGCGGTGGGAGCGAGTCGACTTCCGGGGTCACCAATGTGATGGCCGAGAGAAGGTTATGACTCAAAGGCGGGATACAATCAACTGAGTAACTTTATTAAAGAACACTCTCCTTTATATACAAAACCTCAAGGCAACAGGAATTTTCACGTTCGAGAGACAGACAATGTTACAGAGGAAACACGCAGACATGTTTATTCTGGTTCTTTTTAGTGCGAGGGAAGAGCGCAGATACAAGCATAATATATACAAAATATTTTATGTACGATCGTATGACACACGGTTGGTACAAGAGAGTATGGTTCTCCCTGCTGTACAAGACCAAGTAAGCAGCCCTCAAAGTAAAAGTAAAGAATGACCAATGTGATTTTTGGAACTACTTATATACAATTTTATTGTTTAATTAGATAATTATCATATCCTGCAGTCATTTGCATTCAATTCTTTTCAACAAATATTGCTGGTTTGTCTAATTCCTCTGCTGTTCAACAAATAAAATTTCACTTTACCTCATCACAGATCATCTCGTTTGGTTAAAAATCAATATAGCATCATGCTTTGAGCCTTAATGGATCCTCTAATTAAGACAATGCTATCATGAGGCACTAGAAGGGTTAGAAGACCTAGCCCTACATGGCTAAGAACTACGAAGCGTGAAGTGGGAGATGATGAGTGGAGAAGTATTGAATTAAAAGCTCAAGATAGAGACGACTGGCGAAACCTAGCCGAAGCCCTTTGCGTTAATAGACGTAGGAGGAGATGGTGATGATATAATGGACGGAGGAAGAGCATTCTATGATTAATACGAAAATTAACAGATGTAAACATATCAATAACTTAAATCTATGTAGAGTTGTTTGCTCTTCGATTTCAATATGGTACAATAATCATATGGTTTAGGTAAATTAATCGTATTCACATGTTACACTGGACGTTATGAAAAAATAAAATGCTACTTAAAATTAAGATTAAAAATGAAGAATGGTGTCTATAGTATTTAAATTCCCATTTGATTTCACAGAATCATAGTTATAACGAATAATTGCTTAAAGTCGTAAACCAATATTCATTTTAAAGAAACACTATAAACAATGCAAC
>NC_090727.1:60081413-60083913 GCF_036898095.1 Palaemon carinicauda | reverse complement strand
AAAAGAAAGATGCTATAAGCCTAAGGGCTCCAACAGGGAAATGATATAAGGAGTAATGAGCAATTAAAATAAAATATCCCAAAACCAATAAAAATAACCTGGTTTCATGATTCTACGTAATATATTGGAAAGAGGGAAAGGATTTACAAGAGAATATGGTTGCTAAGTATATGAAAAAGTTATATCAATATTTGATTTCATAATCTTGCACCAGACTGATGTTTCTGATACATTATAAATGTTCCACTTTTATAAGTATAACTTTTCACTTACCTAAAGTACAGTTGCCTACGCAAACACACTATCCTTGAAGCTGTTTTTTTTTTTTTTTTTTTTTTTTTTGGGGGGGGGCATGGGTTCATCAAACGATCATTTTAGAAATGCTTTTATAGAGCTTCCAAATTTCTCTTACTTCAATTATTAAATCATAATCAATTAATTTATTCCATAAACTCTTATCAAAATATCACCAAAATATCACCAAACAAGATCAAACAATAATAAAGATTTATGAAGATTATACATGAACTTAATCGATTTTAAGGGAACCAGAAAGTTTAATATCTATCTCAATTGCCAATAAATGACTGTGCCATGTCGAATTGAAAACTCATGCTTTGCAGCTAATTTTTGATTATAGCTTATAGATTACGCAAACGTGCTATTTGTAGTTAATTGCTTTATCTGATTATTTCTAAACATGTGCTTCAGTTGCATTAGATAATTGTCCCAAATTTTTTTAATAAAAAAATGTATAAATATCGACACTGCATAAAAGCTACCGAAATAAATTAAGAGTGAATAATGAAACAAATAAATCAGCATAATTGTTGTTGACTTGAAAATTAATGTTAATTAGTAGTTGTTATAGGCCTAAATGAATATAATGAGAAGGCACTAAAGTCATTAAAAACACGTGACCTACTATGGTTAGAATTAGAACCTTCACTCGGTGGTAACGAAATCTTCAGTCGGTGGTAACGAGACCTTTAATCTGTGGCAACGTAACCTTCACACTATGATAACCTAAACTTCACTCGGTGATAACATACCTTCACTCGGTGATAACGTAACGTAACCTTCACTAATTGGTAGGAACCTTTCCTCGGTGGTAATGTTAACCTTCACACGGTGGAAACATAATTTTCACTCGTTGGTAACGAAACCTTCAGTCTGTGGTAATGTAACCTTCACTCGGTGATAATGTAACCTTCACTCGGTGATAACATAACCTTCACTCTGTGGTAACGTAACGTAATACAACCTTCACTCATTAGTAACATAACCCTCACTCCTTGGTAATGTAACGTAACCTTCACTCGTTGGTAGGAACCTTTCCTCGGTGGTAACGTAACCTTCACTTGGTAGTAACATAACCTTCACTCGTTAGTAACATAACCCTCACTCCTTGGTAATGTAACGTAACCTTCACTCGTTGGTAGGAACCTTTCCTCGGTGGTAACGTAACCTTCACTCAGTGGTAACATAATCTTCACTCGTTGGTAACGAAACCATCAGTCTGTTGTAATGTAACCTTCACTCGGTGATAACGTAACCTTCACTCTGTGGTAACGTAACGTAATCTAACCTTCACTTGTTGGTAACGTAACCCTCACTCCTTGGTAACGTAACGTAACCTTCACTCGGTGATAACATAACCTTCACTCTGTGGTAACGTAACATAATGTAACCTTCACTCGTTAGTAACATAACCCTCACTCCTTGGTAATGTAACGTAACCTTCACTCGTTGGTAGGAAGATTTCCTCGGTAGTAACGTATCCTTCACTCGGTGGTAACATAACCTTCACTCGTTGGTAACGAAACCTTCAGTCTGTGGTAATGTAACCTTCACTCGGTGATAACGTAACCTTCACTCTGTGGTAACGTAACGTAATCTAACCTTCATTTGTTGGTAACGTAACCCTCACTCGTTAACAGAACGTAACGTAACCTTCACCCGGTGGTAACGTAACCCTCACTCAGTGATAACGTAACCTTCACTTGTTGGTAACATAACCTTCACTCCTTGGTAACGTAACATAACATCCACTCCTTGGTAACTTAACCTTCACCCGGTGGTAACGTAACCCTCACTCGATGCTAACGTACCGTAACATAACCTTCACCTGGTGGTAACATAACCCTCACTCGTTGCTAACGTAACATAACGTAACCTTCACCCGGAGGTAACGTAAGCCTCACTCATTGGTAACTTAACCTTCACTCGGTGGTAACATAACACTCACTCAATGGTACCATAATCTTCACTCATTGGCAACGTAACCTTCACTTGTTGGTAATGTAATCTTCACTCCTTGGTAACGTAACGAAACCTTCATTCGGTAGTAACGTAACCCTCCCTCGTTGGTAACGTAACATAACCTTCATTCGGTAGTAACGTAGCCCTCACTCGTTGGTAACGTAACGTAACATAACCTTCACTCGGCGGTAACGTAAAGGTGGGTACACACATGCGAACCGAACCTTGTATGCGTAAC
>NC_090727.1:60049003-60080913 GCF_036898095.1 Palaemon carinicauda | reverse complement strand
ATATATATATATATATATATATATATATATATATATATATATATATATATATATATATATATATATATATATATATACATATATATATATATATATATATATGTATATATATATATATATATATATATATATATATATATATATATAATATATATACATATATATATATATATATATATATGTATTATATATATACATATATATAAATACATATATATATATATATATATATATATATATACATATATATATATATATATATATATATATATATATATATATGTATATATATATATATATATATATATAATATACATATATATACATATATATATATATATACATATATATATATATATATATATATATATATATATATATATATATATCTACATACACACAGACACACACACATACACACACATATATATATATATATATATATATATATATATATATATATATATATATATTCTGGGTACGTGTGTATGTATATGCCCTGCAAAATGATAAAAAATTAGTTTTGAGTTACAATGCGAATGCTTACACAAATAATTAAGTTCCCCGACATTAAAATTGAATAATAGTAAACAAAATAGACAAGGAAAACATAAAAGCACAAACATACAAACAATTGATCTTTTATAAAGAAAAAAAAAGAAAACTTATCTCCAGTTTCGTTATGTTGTTTTGTCTGAATTTTTTGCTTCTTATATATCAATCATAATTAATTCAATTGAGTATTATAAATTTCTTATAGAAGAGTTTAACGACTTTAAGAAAATAAATGGGATGCCCTGTTAGTGGGAGACTACTCTTTATCTCCACATTGGTCATACTCGGATGACACATGAGTTTCTGCTGGCTGGCTAACACCAACCATATTTTGACGACTGTTGACTGAATGTCCCACATATAGCAGAGAAAGAAATAGATATCTGTTTGAGGCTCTGGTGAGGAGGGCAGGTTCATCCTTGCCAAGATCCTTAGACATGATGTGTCGTACAATGCTAGCGGCTTTTTTAGATTTATATCAGAAGCAGGTCTTCTGAATGCTATTCAAATTTTATAACACATTTGCTTATATGGTTTTAATTGAATATTCTTTTACTCTTTATTGTCGCGAACGAAGTGAGTGACCTTATATGGAATTCCAAAATTTTCGCGAACGAAACTGCCAACTCATAGCCCAGTCAACCAGTAGCACAGTCATTTCCTAACCATAGATTTCGGAGCGGAGGCGGTCGGGGAATGGGGGGAGGCAACTGATATTTTCAGCGGTGGAGTTAATAACTCCTATACGAAGAACTATATTCAAATGTAACTTAATGGATTATTTAGATATGTAAATAAGCATCGTTCCTGTCAATAAATAAGCTTTGTTCCTTCCAATTTTCCTGTTCATTCCTGCTATATGCAAGCCGTGGTTGTCACTTTTGTTCGTAAATGACGACTTTTAGCTAAACAATCAATAAGGAGGAGCAAACTACTCCTAGACTTTAACAGGTATCCAAATCACTTTTCACAGTATTTGATGGGTGTTATGTGAGCTACAATCATTTCAATTTTCGTATTGATACTTGCCATAAAAAAGTCAAGGTAGTAATTTTTCGATATCCGCGGGAAGCCGATTTTCGGCGGCGCCGTAAATTACTTGCAGAATACTATACATATCTAAATGAAATTTTCAGAGGTTTGTGGGATTGATATTTACTTTGTCCATAACAATTTTCATGTGGATATCTGCCACAGAAAAGCCACAGAAAACGTTTATTTGGGAATGGGCTAAATGGTTATTTTTGGCGGTGGAGTGAATTGTACCTAGAATAATTTACATATCCAAGTGAAAATTTCAGGGTTGATGGGAAACATAGTTTCTCTGATCCTAATAAGTTCCATGGTGATATACACAGGTATTATGTAGCGTTTTTGAATTTAATGTTAAATGTAGTAACAGTACAGTGAACCGCGTGATGGTGAGCGACATCAACGAGGGACAATGCCAATCTGATAAACAAATATCCGTCCCGAGTTCAGCTACTTTATAATAAATGATATTGGCGTCAATGATCTTCGATGTCAGGATGCCAGAAAACTTCAAATCATTCATTCTCTCTCTCTCTCTCTCTCTCTCTCTCTCTCTCTCTCTCTCTCTCTCTCTCACTGAATAAATGTCGTAGATTGATCTGTCTCGCTCTGTGTTTCAAATTTGTATTGGATATATAAAACCATAATTTGCTAATGGAAGTTTCCTATTGAAATATATATCATGTGGATGATTGCCAAACATATTGCTTTCTAGTGATGGAGAAGATTGAAATTACTGAAGCATAATTTTTCACTTTAGGTGAAATGTACATTTTAAATTTTGCCTTTTAGAAAGGGAACTGATAATAAAAGGAAATAGTGATTATAATAAATGTTTTATCATTATCATTATTATTTTCATCATCATCATGATTATGATTATGATTATGATTATTAAGATTATTATCATTATTATTATTATTATTATTATTAATAGAAAGCTCGTAGCAGAGTATCGTTCCATATACTACATCAAATGTATATATATATATGCAAAGTTTCCTCTATGTAATACTTCTCCAAGGCGAAGAGGACTTTCCAGTTTTAGAGCTCATTAAAAAGGAAAATTTTTACAATTGTGGGTATTCGTAATACTTCTGACTCTTTCTTGGTCTTTTAGTATCTCTGAGCAATTTTAATTTCCGTTCCAGAGGAAAGAGAAAATAAAATCAATGAAAATCATCAAAGTTTCCATAGAATTACACGCAGTCTCTCAGTAACACCATCGACAATAGCTACTCTCAAGTTATTCACTTAAACATCCTTATAGCAATCATGAATATAGGATGTAACACCAGAGGAAATGTGTTTATTAGTAATAATTTACTTTTTAATCAAATCAAAATAATCTCTAAAATTATAATTTACCGATGTTAGAATCAATTATCAATGGAGAGAAGACGTAGTGGCAATACAATAGAAAAATAAAAACTAGAATCAGAAGATTATTTTAATCTTTGTCTACTTAATCTTATAAATTAAGTTAATATACAGCTAATTTAAATGACTATGGTGGTTCGTAAAAATTAATAATAAAAAAAAATGGAGTATATTCTATCATCATTTTATCATTTTTGGATATTTCAAATTTTTGATAAAACTGAAATATTGATTTTCCGTTATGGTATTTATTCTAACAAATGCAAATATTCTGCTGTTTCATACGATTGATAAATAATAGAAGGATTTTCTCCCAAACTGTTTTTCCGAACTTTTTCTAATCTAATAAAGGAGGTTTTTCACTTTCTCCATCGGTCTACTTCTCGCACCCTCCGGTGTCATTCCTATCACTCATTTTCATAATTCATTATTATCATTATTACTAGTTAAGCTACAACCATAGTTGGAAAAGCAGGATGCTATAAGCCCAAGGGCTCCAACAGTGCATATAGCCCTGTGTGAAAAGGAAATAAGGAAGCAAATAGAATAGTGTGTCCGAGTGTACCGTCAAGCAGGAGAAATCTCACACAAAACCGTGGAAGACTACGGTACAGAGGCTATGGCACTACCCAAGACTAGGGAATAATGGTTTGATTTTTGAGTGACATGAGTTTAAGAGGGCATTCGTTTGCGCGCTCTCTCTCTCTCTCTCTCTCTCTCTCTCTCTCTCTCTCTATATATATATATATATATACATACTGTATATATATATACATATATATATATATATATATATATATATGATAATTGTAATTACCATAAAAATAATTACGCTCTCCATCTCGTCCACTCAACATCCAGATAGCCATCAATCCTCTAAGTCGTTCAGAGCATTTCAGGGGGAAAACAGTCAATCAGTCGCAATGGTCTGATTCCAGTGAAGCCTAGAGAGGTGCACGGGGCCGGAAGTGAGTCTGATAAATGATTGTGGCCCTGCATTGCTTCAACAGATTTCGGGGGCTCAGAGTTTCAAGGAGCCACGTGGAAAGGGAGGATGAATATTGGGGTTAAAGGTGATCGTTCACTGTTAGAGATTTGCATTAAAAGCGGTTAATGCCTGGCAACATTTATTCAAGGAGATTTGCAGTTTTAAAATCGGATATATTGACGTAAAATATTGATATCGCGGTCATCAACCTGTATAAGATAATAACAAAGTAAGGTAAAATTACGGTCGCCTGTATTTTACTGAAATACGGATTACAGTATATTTTTACGGAGAATTTACGAAAAATGGTAACTGCCTGGCAACATTTATTCCAGGATTTTTACCGTTTTAAAACGGATATACTGCGGTAAAGCAGTGACGTTACTCGTAAAAGATGATAACAAACTAAGGTAAAATTACGGTAACCTGTATTTTACTGAAATACGGATAAGCACAGGATGCTTTTACGGAGTAGTTCCGATTAATATTACCATCTTTTTTAAGTGTTAGATAGTGGTAGATTTTGTCTTTAATTAAAAAATATGTTTCCTGGTCAAATAACTATACAGGAATTTATGATATAGGAGTAAAATGTGATATAGGTACAAGTGTGAATATATAGATTAGTATAATAATATGAATATAGATTATAACAAGAAATAGATTAGAAGTTAATGTCAGTAGATGTTGACAATATTGAAGATATGCTGTAGATGGTAGAGTGATGAGGATACATAATGATGAGATAAGTTTTTCAAGTGTTATAATATACCATTAAATTATGATATAGAACTTTTTTATGTTGTTTTTGTGGATATCATTATTTTATATTGCAAATATATATAGTTTAAGAGCAGTATGTGGTATTCCATAGTCGGTAAAATATATTTTGCAAAGACCTAAAATTTGATTTCCTGTTTGAATGACAGTCCGAGGTGAATCAAAGAATTGCAAAGAAGCACAAGAAGAAAATTTTAAATATATTTCTATACATTTATTTTTATGAAGATACATAGCTATTCAGACTCTGCTTGGTGTCTCACACACAGTCTGACTTAAAGGGCTGTCCTTTTTAAGATTTAAAGGCCGAGAGGTTACGGAGCTATACCGAAATAAAAAGATCTCGCAGCCAGAAGAATCAACTATCCGACGCATCAGGAATAAACTTTGACGAGATAGGCCAAAGGAAGAGACCCTCCCGTGTTTGATGTGTCCCAGCTTCTTCAATGTCTTCTGGCAAGTTTCCAGGGCTGTTCCAAGACACACATAAGAAACAAAGTTGTTAACGCTCTAACTTTTATGGAGAGTCAGACGTTGAGCAAATATGCCTTTAATCTCCAAGTTGAGCGAAAAGTCAGATTTTATGTACAGTTTCAGGATTGGTGGAAAATTCGTTTGGCACAAATTTTAAAGGTTTTAAAGGTTTAAAGGCCGCTCATGAATGGCAGAGGCAAGGGACAGTGACAATGCCCTAGAGACTGACCATATATACATCTGATCACTGGCCAAGCCCTCTCCACCCAAGCTAGGATCAGGGAGGGACAGGTAATGGTTGCTGATGACTCAGCAGGTTGAACTAAAGGCTCCCCCAAATCCCCCATCCATAACTCACAAGGATAATGAGGTTGCAGCGACCAAGGAGCTAATGAGTTTCAGTGGGACTCGAACCCCAGTCTGGCGGTCACAAGGCAAGGACTTCAACAACAGGCCACCACAGTAATACGTTTGGGTATTTATAGTTATTTAACTTAGGCCATTTTTCTTTACAAGAGTTGATTCTTCTTTACAGGGGCTGATTCAAAGGAAAAAGGACTTAGGTCACTGATGTATTCCTACTTTGATGGTTCTTTCGCCGAAAACTTCTTTTACACCGAGGTTTCTTTACACCAAAACCAAACCTCATTAGCCTCGAGACAAATCTTCCATACGCAATACGCCGGCCTGATCTGAATTCTGCACATCCGCGTATATCCTGGTATTCAGAATTACCCCCTTCAAAGAACCTCTTTCTGAAATTCCGATAACCAAATGGAAGTATTCCTCACATCTTAATTCTTAATAATACGTAATTGCACACTTCTTCAAAGAAGTAATCATTAACAAATCATTCCTTAGTACAATCTCAGAACACTCCAGGCCCGCGTTTCATTACTGCCTTTTAGGCATATCACACTTGAATGCCTAATTACGTCACACATTAAAATAGATAACGTTCATCTATGTGGTTCAACCATTTACCTTTCTTTCACTTTCAACAGCCTCCATTAACCTCTTCAACGAGAGTTAGCTCAACGCCCCATTCATGCAGTTCCTAACCAACTTCCATATTCAATCTATGTCTTCTTTAATCTTATGCACTGATCTTGTTATATTTCTTTAGTGGCATAATCTGGGACTCGCCTCCTATCTCATTATATAATCGTTCATGCTGTTTACTTACAAATACTTGAATTATTGAGTACCTTCAATATTTCAATCATTCATGATATTATTCATAATTTCATGTATTTAGTTAATATTTACTTCTATAACCTCTCAACTTTCCTCTTGTAATTAACTTTAGAAGATTTTTATAATTTTAGCTGTTTTTATTCACAATGCTAAATCAGCAATTTTTCTTTCCCAAACATTAACTATTTTATTTTCCTATCATGGCATATTTTCTTTGCTCTAAATTAGCCTACATTTTGCATCACTCCATCTATAAAAAGCATTGATCAGCTACTGGGTCTGTAACACACCCAATATCTCTGACTATATTTTACACTAGAGTACTTACTCTACGGTCACATAATTATCCAATTAAGAGCCTAAATTTTAGTCATTGGAATATTATTTGATAAACTTGATAGGCTAACAAAACTCTTTAATTACTATAACCTGTCGCAGTCTATTTTTAAGCTCTTATATAGTAAATTCCACATCTGTTTTCTGCTATTCGTATTATAGATCGGAATGCAAAAGCCCATATACATTTCTTGTTACGCTGTGTAATTTTTTTTAGAATTAGTAAATATCTTCACCATTTTATACAACCATAACAGGAGTTGTGGGGAATGAAAGTGATGGAGAGACAGAAATTGAATGTGTTTGAGATGAAGTGTCTGAGGAGTATGGCTGGTGTATCTCGAGTAGATAGGGTTAGGAACGAAGTGGTGAGGGTGAGAACGGGTGTAAGAAATGAGTTAGCGGCTAGAGTGGATATGAATGTGTTGAGGTGGTTTGGCCATGTTGAGAGAATGGAAAATGGCTGTCTGCTAAAGAAGGTGATGAATGCAAGAGTTGATGGGAGAAGTACAAGAGGAAGGCCAAGGTTTGGGTGGATGGATGGTGTGAAGAAAGCTCTGGGTGATAGGAGGATAGATGTGAGAGAGGCAAGAGAGCGTGCTAGAAATAGGAATGAATGGCGAGCGATTGTGACGCAGTTCCGGTAGGCCCTGCTGCTTCCTCCGGTGCCTTAGATGACCGCGGAGGTAGCAGCAGTAGGGGACTCAGCAGTATGAAGCTTCATCTGTGGTGGAAATGTGGGAGGTTGGGCTGTGGCACCCTAGCAGTACCAGCTGAACTCGGCTGAGTCCCTGGTTAGGCTGGAGGAACGTAGAGAGTAGAGGTCCCCTTTTTGTTTTGTTTCTTGTTGTTGTCGGCTACCCCCCAAAATTGGGGGAAGTGCCTTTGGTATATGTATGTATGTATAACAGTGGATATTAAGCAAAGTAACCATAAAAAATATATTAAGCAATGACGATTATTTTAGTGTTATGAATTTCTCCTATATTGATCCTCATATATTAAGATCTTCATATTCGATTCAATAGTACTATTTTAATACCTACGTACCATGGTATATACTATTATCAAGACCTACTACAGTTTATCACTACCATCATTGTCTATCACCAATTCCAGCAACCGTCAACAACCTTCATGTTCAGGATTTTCGGTTGTAAAGAAATTTTTCATCAACATTTTAAGCAATAAAGCTTTGTTTACATTAATCATAACCATCATTACACCCTGGCATTATAACCTGTAATAACACCCTCCTCTAGAATTACCCACCTCAATCATACCATCCTCCACTACAATTCTCCATTTTCCTGCCAACTGTATGAAGGCAAGCGATGGAATTGGTAGGCCTGTCGAAATCCAGCATCATTTATCACTCCCACTTCTGCACCGGGAAATTCTCTGCCCCAAAGAAACCCAAGCAGTGAGCTATACCAAGCAATCGTGGGCTGACTCGAAACGTTTCTTGGGAAATGGATAGGGCAGGCAGTCAAAACACTCTATGCTGGTTGGTTGGACGTTTGGCTAACTGCTTGCTCGAAAAGGGCAGGATTTTATTTGCCGGTCGTGGTTGTTAGATATACTGTATGTAAGGATGCTTGGAGGTTTATTTCACATACATACATACACATTATATATATATATATATATATATATATATATATATATATATATATATATATATATATATATATGCATGTGTTATTGCCACGAAAGGCAAATGAAAAAGACTTGATTAGAGTTATTACTTTCATCCACTCAGGAGACATTATCAAACTCAGCAATGAGAATACATATACAAAGACATCGTATTTATACAGGAGAAGGGGATCCAACAGGTGTCAGTTTCTTAATAATTCCGGAGAAGTCAGATTTTAGATAAAAGGACAATACTGGATTAACGGAAAACAGACCTGGGCTTAGATTCAAATTTCTACCTTGAGTACAGGAGATTAAAAATGATTCAACAATATTCCTTTGGAAATAATCATTTACACGGATTACTTTTTCCGCCTTTGACCAACCAATTCTGTGACTTGACCCTAACCAGTGGGAGGCCAAGGCATTATTAAGAGAACCCCTGGAGACGGCCACCTGATGCTGTTTTAATCTGACTGGTATACTTTTGGAGGTTTGGCCGACATAAAATAGGTTACTCTCTGAACAAGGAATGCTATATATGTTGACGGATAAACATATAATATTTCAAGCTAATGGTTTTTCACATAGAGTATTTCAGTGCATTATAACAGTTTGGACTTGATGATAAATTCATCACATCAAATGTTCTTCATTTGATTATCCTTTATTCTAATAAAGCTAGTAACGTATTAAGTAATATTTATCATTGCTACATCTATTTTAATTTCCGGTAAGATAAAAGACAAATTGAATTTTCATTAAATATTAAAGCCGATTTTGTAAAAAAAAAAAAATATTTCTTCAGGAAATAGTAAATTACATAGCACAATAATTACGCAGTTACTGAGATTGAATTTTATTCTTATTTCATGATGGATACTGCGAAATCTAATTTGCAATGAATTATAACTATTAATTTTATGTTGCAGAGCTTCAATAAATTTAAATGAGAAAAAAGGACATCATAATACCTACGAATAAATAAAAACTTAATACATAATACTGAATAATTTCTAATTATGTGTAATTTTAAGTTTATAAATTAGTCCTCAAATTTGCAATGTTAATACACATAACATTGGAAGTGTTATACCGGAAATCAAACGACAACGCTCAAGAACTATTTAAAATAGAGAATTATTGTTAAAATATGATGGATTTTTTTCTATTTCTCATCGAATAATCAAACAATAATTCACAAGAGGTGTCACCAATAACTGGAGAGGTAATAATCATCGACATAAATTTATACTAAATGTTAGACTGCATTATTTCAATCAATCCTTTTCAAAACACAGGGTAAGTAACTCCATCCGACCGAGCATGTTTGGTCGACAATTTCTCGTAAAGATATCTCCTTTTGAGCCTTTCGACCTCACAAGTTTTCCCAAATTCGCATAGTTTATAAAAAATCGTGGTGATGAGATTAGCTAATGAGAACCAATAATTGTTTTGCTCATTTCTGATTGGCTGCTGCATCAGAAGCTCCGTGAGAGAGGAAAATACATGGAGAGTAATTGGCAGAGGAATTTCGCAAACGTCATTTTATATCATTATTTCTATTCATTATTCCACCTCTTTGGTGTTTATGAAAACGATTATTTTACTTTTAATTTAGGCAATTATCAACAATGATGGTTGAACGTGACGATGATGTTTCCCACTTCTATATCGTAAGAGAGAGAGAGAGAGAGAGAGAGAGAGAGAGAGAGAGAGAGAGAGAGAGAGAGAGAGAGAGAGAGAGAGATTATTAATCAATATATGATTCCTGTTTTATCTTATGTAAAGTAAAAGGCTATGGAGAGAGAGAGAGAGAGAGAGAGAGAGAGAGAGAGAGAGAGAGAGAGAGAGAGAGAGAGAGAGAGAGAGATATTAATCAAGGCACGATGACTGTCTTATGATGGCCAGTGTCCTAGTTGTATTGTTGACATTAAGAGCTTCCCTTTCTGTTGTCCCATTCTCTTCACGTCAAGATGATCTATCACTGTGATATAAGAGGACATTCTGCTCTGGCAGGAAGAGACTTCTGCCGTCATTGTCTTGCATTTCAATAGCACTTGTAAGTTGGAATGGATATGAATGATTGACTTTTCGTCATTGTTTGTTCTTTGTAAACAATTTGGATTGCTATAAAAGGAAAATTTCAATGTAATCAAATCTTTTACATTTACAAAACGTCGTTTAAAGTATCCTTTTCTAAGTGGGGATACCTTAATGTGGTAAAAGGAGTCTGTGTATTACCAAGATCAGCAAATTTGTACTAGTTAAGGCCACCCATATTAGGTTGGTTTTCTATGAGCGATCAGACAAAATTCCACCACCATCACCAACCACAGTTGGGCCACGTGAGTATGAAAACTGGCCACATCCATACATGAATATAAACATGTCTGAGGTCTTTGTCCTGCTTTGGACCAGAAGCTGATGTGTAGTAATCTTCGCCCATTACCTTTCATACCATATACACATGACATGTGGTTTGGACTAGAAAACAAGCTTGTTGCATATGCAGATGATGCTACTCTCTTTGCATCAATTCCATCCCCTGAATGTAGATCTGGGGTTGGTGAATCCCTTAATAGAGATTTAGCTAAAATTAGTGCATGGTGCAAATTACGGGGTATGAAGTTGAATCCTAACAAAACTCAAAGTATGATTGTAAGTCAAAAACGGTAGCTCCTCAACATCCGGATCTCAGTATTGATAATGTTTCTTTAAAAAGAAACATTCTTGACAGCAAATTTACTTTTGAGAAACACATTAGGTCTGTGTCTTCTTCAATTGCACAAAAAATTGGCTTATTAAGAAAGTCTTACAAGATTTTCGGTGATCAATCTATTCTGAAGAAGTGTTTTAATTCTTTCATTCTACCTTGTTTTGAGTATTGTTCTCCTGTCTGGTGTTCAGCTGCTGATTCTCATCTTAATTTGTTGGACAGAAATTTACGGTCTATTAAACTTTTTATTCCTAATCTAGATATTAATCTTTGGCACCGTCGTTCAATTAGTTCATTATGCATGTTGCATAGGATTTTTCATAACTCTGACCATCCTTTACATTCAAATCTCCATGGACAATTCTATCCTGTTCATAATACTAGGCAAGCAGTTAATTCTAATAGCCAGGCCTTCTCCATCATGAGGCTCAATACTACACAGTATTCTATAAGTTTTATTCCAGCTGTTACCAAGTTGTGGAATGATATTCCTAATAGGGTAGTTGAATCAGTAGAACTTCAAAAGTTCAAAGTTAGAGCAAATGTTTTTATGTTGACCAGGATGACATAAGTCTTTTTATAGTTTATATATGACATATCTTTTTTTGACGTTGTTAATAGTTTTTATACGACATATCTGTTTTGAGGTTTTTACTGTTTTAGAATAATTTATTGTTAACTTGTTCTCATCATTTATTTAATTTCATATTTCCTTTCCTCACTGGGCTATTTTTCTCTATCTATTGGAGCCCTTGGCTTATAGCAACTTACTTTTCCAACTAGGGTTGTAGCATGGCTAATAATAATAATAATAATAATAATAATAATAATAATAATAATAATAATAATAATAATAATAATAATTTGTTGGTGTTGTTGCTGTTTAAAGCACATGTATATTTTGTATTTATTTATTGTCTTTAATACAATTATTGATATTATTTACGATTATTTACTTACATATTGATATTATCTGTTAGTATTAAGAATATAAACATTCAAAATAAATGTGGAAAATAGATCTAGCGAGAACCTGACTTAAATGCAAAACGCAAATTATCCTCGAAATCAAATGTAGTTTCTGATTCTATGGTTTTGCAATCGAAGCCAGTTTAGAAGCGATCATGACCTGTTTTGAACTGGAAACACAATCTGGAATATGAAATGGCTCAAGTTGTATATTACTTTGCTTATATTTTATTTATTTTCTCGTTTCCTTTCCTCACTGGGCAATCTTTCCCTGTTGGAGCCCTTGGGCTTATAGCGCCCTACTTTTTCAGCTAAGGTTGTAGCTTAGCTTATGATAACAACAACAACAACAACAATAATGATAACATATATACATATACCCAGGCACTTCCCCCAATTTTGGGGGGTAGCCGACACCAACAATGAAACAAAACAAAAAAGGGGACCTCTACTCTCTACGTTCCTTCAGCCTAACCAGGGACTCAACCGAGTTCAGCTGGTACTGCTAGGGTGCCACAGCCCAACCTCCCACATTTCCACCACAGATGAAGCTTCATAATGCTGAGTCCCCTACTGCTGCTACCTCCGCGGTCATCTAAGGCACCGGAGGAAGCAGCAGGGCCTACTGGAACTGCGTCACAATCGCTCTCCATTCATTCCTATTTCTAGCACGCTCTCTTGCCTCTCTCACATCTATCCTCCTATCACCCAGAGCTTTCTTCACACCATCCATCCACCCAAACCTTGGCCTTCCTCTTGTACTTCTCCCATCAACTCTTGCATTAATCACCTTCTTTAGCAGACAACCATTTTCCATTCTCTCAACATGGCCAAACCACCTCAACACATTCATATCCACTCTAGCCGCTAACTCATTTCTTACACCCGTTCTCTCCCTCACCACTTCGTTCCTAACCCTATCTACTCGAGATACACCAGCCATATTCCTTAGACACTTCATCTCAAACACATTCAATTTCTGTCTCTCCGTCACTTTCATTCCCCACAACTCCGATCCATACATCACAGTTGGTACAATCACTTTCTCATATAGAACTCTCTTTACATTCATGTCCAACCCTCTATTTTTTACTACTCAATTAACTACCCCCAACACTTTGCAACCTTCATTCACTCTCTGACGTACATCTGCTTCCACTCCACCATTTGCTGCAATAACAGACCCCAAGTACTTAAACTGATCCACCTCCTCAAGTAACTCTCCATTCAACATGACATTCAACCTTGCACCACCTTCCCTTCTCCTACATCTCATAACCTTACTCTTACCCACATTAACTCTCAACTTCCTTCTCTCACACACCCTTCCAAATTCTGTTACTAGTTGGTCAAGCTTCTCTTCTGTGTCTGCAATCATTACAGTATCATCCGCAAACAACAACTGATTTACCTCCCATTCATGATCATTCTCGCCTACCAGTTTTAATCCTCGTCCAAGCACTCGAGCATTCACCTCTCTCACCATTCCATCAACATACAAGTTAAACAACCACGGCGACATCACACATCCCTGTCTCAGCCCCACTCTCACCGGAAACCAATCACTCACTTCATTTCCTATTCTAACACATGCTTTACTACCTTTGTAGAAACTTTTCACTGCTTGCAACAACCTTCCACCAACTCCATATAACCTCATCACATTCCACATTGCTTCCCTATCAACTCTATCATATGCTTTCTCCAGATCCATAAACGCAACATACACCTCCTTACCTATTGCTAAATATTTCTCGCATATCTGCCTAACTGTAAAAATCTGATTCATACAACCCCTACCTCTTCTAAAACCACCCTGTACTTCCAAGATTGGATTCTCTGTTTTATCCTTAATCCTATTAATCAATACTCTACCATACACTTTTCCAACTACACTCAACAAACTAATACCTCTTGAATTACAACACTCATGCACATCTCCCTTACCCTTATATAGTGGTACAATACATGCACAAACCCAATCTACTGGTACCATTGACAACACAAAACACACATTAAACAATCTCACCAACCATTCAAGTACAGTCACACCCCCTTCCTTCAACATCTCAGCTTTCACACCATCCATACCAGATGCTTTTCCGACTCTCGTTTCATCTAGTGCTCTCCTCACTTCCTCTATTGTAATCTCTCTCTCATTCTCATCTCCCATCACTGGCACCTCAACACCTGGAACAGCAATTATATCTGCCTCCCTATTATCCTCAACATTCAGCAAACTTTCAAAATATTCCGCCCACCTTTTCCTTGCCTCCTCTCCTTTTAACAACCTTCCATTTCCATCTTTCACTGTCTCTTCAATTCTTCCGCCAGCCTTCCTTACTCTCTTCACTTCTTTCCAAAACTTCTTCTTATTCTCTTCATATGACTGACCCAATCCCTGACCCCACCTCAGGTCAGCTGCCCTCTTTGCCTCACGTACCTTGCGCTTTACTTCCACATTTTTCTCTCTATATTTTCATACTTCTCTATACTATTATTCTGCAGCCATTCTTCAAAAGCCCTCTTTTTCTCTTCCACTTTTACCTTCACTCCTTCATTCCACCATTCACTGCCCTTCCTCATGCTGCCTCCAACAACCCTCTTGCCACATACATCACTTGCAATCCCAACAAAGTTTTCTTTTACTAACTTCCACTCCTCCTCTAAATTACCAGTTTCTCTTACTCTCACCTCGTCATATGCCATTTTCAACCTTTCCTGATATTTACTTTTTACCCCCGGTTTTATTAACTCTTCAACCTTCACTACCTCCCTCTTACATCCACCTACTCTATTCCCCCACTCTTTTGCTACAACTAATTTTCCTTCCACCAAAAAATGATCAGACATACCGTTTGCCATACCCCTAAACACGTGCACGTCTTTCAATCTTCCAAACATTCTTTTAGTTATCAACACATAATCCATTAATGCCCTTTCTACTACTCTTCCATTTGCCACTCTTACCCATGTATACTTATTCTTATCTTTCTTTTTAAAGAAGCTAGCACTTATTACCATCTCTTGTTCAACACACATATCTACCAGTCTCTCACCACTCTCATTTTCACCTGGTACACCATACTTCCCAATGACACCTTCTACCTCTCCAGCGCCCACTCTAGCATTTAAGTCACCCAATACAACTACATAATTCCTTCTACCCAGTCCTTCTACACACCTAGTTAATTCATTCCAGAACTCATTCCGCTCTTCTTCACTTTTCTCACTACCTGGCCCATACGCACTGACAAACGCCCAACATTCCCTACCCAACTTAACCCTTACCCACATTAACCTAGATGATATCTCCTTCCATTCCACTACTTTACCTGTCATCCATTCACTCAGCAATAACGCCACACCCTCTCTCGCTCTTCCCCTTTCAATCCCAGACACTCTACCAGACATTTCACCAAACATCACTTCACCCTTTCCTTTCATCTTTGTCTCACACAAGGCCAATACATCCATAATGATAATGATAATAATATTATTATTATTATTATTATTATTATTATTAAGTCTTCGTCTAATCGATATCTGGAAAAGTAGTTACTCGAATTGACGATTTAAAATACTCGAGTCATTACCAGTGAATGCCATCTTCCAAGATATTTTCAATTTCGATTTTGTGGCAACTACTGTGGTTCTGATACACTGGTCAGCAGAAATGTTTTTCAGCCGAATTATATAAAATGTAAAAATACTTGAGAGAGAGAGAGAGAGAAAGAAAGAGAGAGAGAGAGAGAGAGAGAGAGAGAGAGAGAGAGAGAGAGAGAGAGAGAGAGAGAGAGAGAGAGATGGCTGACGTTAGGCAAAATAACATGAAATTTTATATAAAAACAATGACACCTTTCTGATGAAAATTTGCTTTCCCGTTTGCAAATCTATTTCTATGTATTCGTATACCCACAATATCAAACGATAAGATATATAATGTAAGTTCAAAACAATATTTTCTGAATCATGTATGAAGATGTAATTCAGTTATTACAATGTTAAAAAAAGACGTAATTTTAATCGAAATTCTCAGTTAAAATATTCTGTTCTCGGCCGTTTTTTAGTAAAATAACTTACTTTATTATTATCTTTTTAGGTTTGGTGGCCGTAATAACACTCCTTTACGTCAATATATCAGTTTTAAATACGGAAAATATCCTGGAATAAATGTTGCCAGGCATTTGCCGTTTTTTTTTTTTTTTATGCAAATTTTTAACAGTATTTCCTTTCTGAAATTAAGCTCAACCGGATGACACTTCAAAAACCATCCTAAAAGTATATAACTCCCAGAACTCCTTTCAGGTAAGGAACATTTATGAAAAATATTAAGTTCAGGAAATGAAGCCTTCTGAATTTTATTTCCAGAAAATTAGACAGACGAAAAAAGGAAACAAAAATCAACTTGAATTGCACAATCACATTGACCCAAGTGAGGTTTGTCAACCGTTTGATATTCCAATATGTCAGAGAATTTCTATTTTTAGTCTTAGTTCAATTTTATCTTTCGATAGATTTGTGTTACTGACTGTCGCTGTATTTTATCAATTTTGGTTGTAGTCTTATTGCGTATAAAAATTCCCTTAGCTTTCAAGGTTATATTTTTTTTTTTACTCCAGATGTTCTAGTTTTTATTTTTAATTCACATTAGAGTAATGCATTTCATAAATTCTTGAATACTTTATACATGGATAGCCAATCCATACTTCGATCAACAATATTATATTGCATAAGTTCAGTATCTAGGATTGATTAGCTAAAATAAGCAGATAAAATAGAATTTTATTGGTTTATAAAATTTATCTGTAAAATGTTATTATATATCAACGCTATCACTATACAAATGGAGAATTGATGTCGAAATATGTACAATAACCCACCAAGTTATCAGAACCGGTCGTCCAAAATATCGAAGTGAATTGCTACATATTGTGCAGCCAACAAATCGTCCTGACACGAGAATAGTTACAGATGGTTTTAAACTATTGGAGCCTAGATACATTACTGTAGGCTCTAGAGTATTTAAATATGCATCCCCGAGACTATACAGTACGATCCCACGAGACGTCCGAATAATTGAAGATATTGGGGCTTTCGAGAGGAAACTGAAGACTTTCTTATTCGGCGAGTGCTTCAATAGTGATGATCAAACAGTAAGCGAGCAATACGCTTTGTGAAATGTTAAATGCTCCCGAATGAACATCATAAAACGACCGTGGAGGTCCTTTAGAGAGTAGGGTTCCCCTCCTGTATAGGACCAGAAAAGCAGCCCTTAAAATAAAAGTAAAGTAGAAGACCAATGTGATGTTTGCAACTTTTTATATACAATTGTATTGTTTAATTAGATAATAATTATATCCTGCAGTCATTTGCATTCAATGCTTTTCAACCGATATTGCTGGTTATATCTAATGCCTCTGTTGTTCAACAAATAAAATTTCACTTTACCTCATCACAGATCATCTCATTTGGGTAAACATCAACATAGCACCATGGATTAAACCTGAATGGATCCTCAAATTAAAACAATGCTACCATAAGGCACTAGCAGGATTGGAAGACCTAGGCCTACATGGCTGAGAACTATGAAGCGTGGAGTGGGAGATGATGAGTGGTGAAGTATTCAATTAAAAGCTCAAGATAAGTGGAGAAGTATTGAATTAAAAGCTCAGGATAAAGACTACTGACGAAATCTAACCGAGGTCCTTTGCGTTAATAGACGTAGGATATGATGGTGATGATGATGATGATGATGATGATGATGATATCATAAAGGTCGGGAGGAAGAGCATCCTGTGATTAATACGAAAATTAACAGATGTAAACATATTAATAACTTAATCAATGTCGAGATGTTTGATCTTCGATCTCAATATGGTACAATAATCATATGGTTTAGGTAAATTAATCGTATTCACATGTTATACTGGACGTTATAAAAAAAATAAAATGGTACTTGAAGTATCATGGTTTAGCTCATAATTAAGATTAAAAATGATGAATGGTGTCTATAGTATTTAAATTCATATTTGATTTCAGAGAATCATAGATATAACAAATAATTCCTTAAAGTCTTAATCCAATATCAATTTTACAGAAACACTATAAACAATGCCACATATTATATGGCCTCGTTCAATTACTAATGTTGTGTCTTGGAAAATAATGTTTGAGTATCAGAGGTTATGTCCATTAAATATGTTTACAATAATGATATAATGATGTATCATATGTTGATATATATATATATATATATATACACTGTATACATATATATATAAATATATATATATATATATATATATATATATATATATACACACTGTATACATATATATATAAATATATATATATATATATATATATATATATATATATATATATATATATACAGTGTATATATATATATATATATATATATATATATATATAGATAGATAGATAGATAGATATTGATATATATATATATATATATATATATATATATATATAGATAGATAGATAGATAGATAGATAGATAGATATATATATATATATATATATATATATATATATATATATATAAATTTCTACCTTATACTTGGGTTCGAACGCTAGCCCCTTCTAATGAAAGGCCAGGTCGAAACCAACCATGCCACGAGACACCATAAAAGAACTTGGAACCTGACGCTACCTAGCTGTCCGAGGATTTACCTGGCGAGACAACAGTCTCTTACCAGCGAGTTTTACCCAATTCCCCGGCCCACCACGTGACACAATTGGTAGTAATTCATTCAAATTACCCCTAATGAGTCAATATGGATAAATATCAACACAACATCGTGTTCAAATAGAAATAAATTTCTACCTCATACTTGGGATCGAACGCTAGCCCCTTCTAATGAAAGGCCAGGTCGAAACCAACCATGCCACGAGAGACCATAAAAGAAATTCCAACCTGACGCTACCTAGCTGTCCGAGGATTTACCTGGCGAGACAACAGTCTCTTACCAGCGAGTTTTACCCAATTTCCCGGCCCACCACGTGACACAATTGGTAGTAATTCATTCAAATTACCCCTAATGAGTCAATATGGATAAATATCAACACAACATCGTGTTCAAATAGAAATAAATTTCTACCTCATACTTGGGATCGAACGCTAGCCTCTTCTAATGAAAGGCCAGGTCGAAACCAACCATGCCACGAGAGACCATAAAAGAAATTCCAACCTGACGCTACCTAGCTGTCAGAGGATTTACCTGGCGAGACAACAGTCTCTTACCAGCGAGTTTTACCCAATTTCCCGGCCCACCACGTGACACAATTGGTAGTAATTCATTCAAATTACCCCTAATGAGTCAATATGGATAAATATCAACACAACATCGTGTTCAAATAGAAATAAATTTCTACCTCATACTTGGGATCGAACGCTAGCCCCTTCTAATGAAAGGCCAGGTCGAAACCAACCATGCCACGAGACACCATAAAAGAAATTGCAACCTGACGCTACCTAGCTGTCCGAGGATTTACCTGGCGAGACAACAGTCTCTTACCAGCGTGTTTTACCCGATTTCCCGGCCCACCACGTGACACAATTGGTAGTAATTCATTCAAATACACCTAATGAGTCAATATGGATAAATATCAACACAACATCGTGTTCAAATAGAAATAAATTTTTACCTCATACTTGGGATCGAACGCTAGCCCCTTCTAATGAAAGGCCAGGTCGAAACCAACCATGCCACGAGACACCATAAAAGAAATTGCAACCTGACGCTACCTAGCTGTCGGAGGATTTACCTGGCGAGACAACAGTCTCTTACCAGCGAGTTTTACCCAATTCCCCGGCCCACCACGTGACACAATTGGTAGTAATTCATTCAAATTACCCCTAATGAGTCGATATGGATAAATATCAACACAACATCGTGTTCAAATAGAAATAAATTTCTACCTCATACTTGGGATCGAACGCTAGCCCCTTCTAATGAAAGGCCAGGTTGAAACCAACCATGCCACGAGAGACCATAAAAGAAATTGCAACCTGACGCTACCTAGCTGTCCGAGGATTTACCTGGCGAGACAACAGTCTCTTACCAGCGAGTTTTACCCAATTTCCCGGCCCACCACGTGACACAATTGGTAGTAATTCATTCAAATTACCCCTAATGAGTCAATATGGATAAATATCAACACAACATCGTGTTCAAATAGAAATAAATTTCTACCTCATACTTGGGATCGAACGCTAGCCCCTTCTAATGAAAGGCCAGGTCGAAACCAACCATGCCACGAGAGACCATAAAAGAAATTCCAACCTGACGCTACCTAGCTGTCCGAGGATTTACCTGGCGAGACAACAGTCTCTTACCAGCGAGGTTCACCCAATTCCCCGGCCCACCACGTGACACAATTGGTAGTAATTCATTCAAATTACCCCTAATGAGTCAATATGGATAAATATCAACACAACATCGTGTTCAAATAGAAATAAATTTCTACCTCATACTTGGGATCGAACGCTAGCCCCTTCTAATGAAAGGCCAGGTCGAAACCAACCATGCCACGAGAGACCATAAAAGAAATTGCAACCTGACGCTACCTAGCTGTCCGAGGATTTACCTGGCGAGACAACAGTCTCTTACCAGCGAGGTTCACCCAATTCCCCGGCCCACCACGTGACACAATTGGTAGTAATTCATTCAAATTACCCCTAATGAGTCAATATGGATAAATATCAACACAACATCGTGTTCAAATAGAAATAAATTTCTACCTCATACTTGGAATCGAACGCTAGCCCCTTCTAATGAAAGGCCAGGTCGAAACCAACCATACCACGAGAGACCATAAAAGAAATTCCAACCTGACGCTACCTAGCTGTCCGAGGATTTACCTGGCGAGACAACAGTCTCTTACCAGCGAGTTTTACCCAATTTCCCGGCCCACCACGTGACACAATTGATAGTAATTCATTCAAATTACCCCTAATGAGTCAATATGGATAAATATCAACACAACATCGTGTTCAAATAGAAATAAATATCTACCTCATACTTGGGATCGAACGCTAGCCCCTTCTAATGAAAGGCCAGGTCGAAACCAACCATGCCACGAGAGACCATAAAAGAAATTCCAACCTGACGCTACCTAGCTGTCAGAGGATTTACCTCGGACAGCTAGGTAGCGTCAGGTTCCAATTTCTTTTATGGTCTCTCGTGGAATGGTTGGTTTCGACCTGGCCTTTCATTAGAAGGGGCTAGCGTTCGATCTCAAGTATGAGGTAGAAATTTATTTCTATTTGAACACGATGTTGTGTTGATATTTATCCATATTGACTCATTAGGGGTAATTTGAATGAATTACTACCAATTGTGTCACGTGGTGGGCCGGGAAATTGGGTAAAACTCGCTGGTAAGAGACTGTTGTCTCGCCAGGTAAATCCTCGGACAGCTAGGTAGCGTCAGGTTGGAATTTCTTTTATGGTCTCTCGTGGCATGGTTGGTTTCGACCTGGCCTTTCATTAGAAGGGGCTAGCGTTCGATCCCAAGTATGAGGTAGAAATTTATTTCTATTTGAACACGATGTTGTGTTGATATTTATCCATATTGACTCATTAGGGGTAATTTGAATGAATTACTACCAATTGTGTCACGTGGTGGGCCGGGAAATTGGGTAAAACTCGCTGGTAAGAGACTGTTGTCTCGCCAGGTAAATCCTCGGACAGCTAGGTAGCGTCAGGTTGGAATTTCTTTTATGGTCTCTCGTGGCATGGTTGGTTTCGACCTGGCCTTTCATTAGAAGGGGCTAGCGTTCGATCCCAAGTATGAGGTAGAAATTTATTTCTATTTGAACACGATGTTGTGTTGATATTTATCCATATATATAAATATATATATATATATATATATATATATATATATATATATATATATATATATATATAGTGTGTGTGTGTGTGTGTGCGCACGCGCGTGCGTATTAGCTAGATGAATCAAATAACAATACAATCCTAGTTTTTATTTATGAAATAAAATTCAATAATAAAAAATCGGGAAAAATAGCAAGCATTATGAGTTAATATGACCTAGTTCGGTGACGCAAAGGTCAAAGACATTAGGAACGCAATTAAAAAAAGCTTTTATTTAACTGTACCAGAGGATCTCTGATTATTAGTCATCATTCATTTGCATTAAGGATTGCATAAGTTTACTCTTCATTATGAGATAATGAAACAGTTTTATAGGTCATGAGTACAAAAAACACACCTATGTAGGTCTCAAATATGAGAAATTATTTATTGTTTTGTATGAAAATATTCTTTTCTCTCCTGGGTGGATTTTTTACCAATAAATATATACAACTTTTTACCAATACAGAGGTACAATAAATGATTGCTATTTTTTTACTTGCTTTTAATAGTATTGCGTAAGATTTTTAATAATGGTAATTATGGATATAATGATAAGATTTATGATCTTCTCTCTCTCTCTCCCTCTCTCTCTCTCTCTCTCTCTCTCTCTCTCTCTCTCTCTCATTAGATGGCACCTCTACGATATCTGTGATGCTACACACAAATAAGGCTGCCATGAATATCCTCTGACCTAGACGATTGCCAAGCCCTCAGAGATGCCAGACTCCCAGAGTCAAAAAGGATATTGAAGGATATGATAAAAACCTCAAATGGGATCTTCGAACCAGCTGATATTCAAGAAGTTTTCGTGACTGATCCTTTGAGTCAGGCCGAGGACAATTTTTTTTTTGTCTTTGGAAATGTCTTCATGATTGAACATTTATTCTTATGAGTGAGGTTATTGGCCCAGTGATTTTCTCTCTTTCCCTACAAACCTTGCAGCAGAGGATATTGTTGCAGCAATTTGAAATGATAAAAACGAAGTAGGATTCATTTTCTTGGCTTCTCTCCATTCATCCAAAGACCAAGGTGGTATATTTTGATTAATTTCTCCGGTCTATCATGCAAACAAGAAGCTTGGTATGTCTCTCCTGTAATTTATTTATTTCTTTCCGTTTCCTTTTTTTATACAAAATAGAATCCAATAATACAAGAACGGGAAAAATATCAAGCATTATGAGTTAATATGACCTACTTCGGTTTAGCTAAGATCAACGACATTAGTGACGAAATTAAAAAAGCTTTATTTAATTGTACCAAAGGAATGCATAAGTTTTTCATTCTCATTATGAGATAACGAAATAATTTTATAGGTCATGAATAAAAAAAAAAATCACTATGTAGGCCACAAATATGAGAAATTATTTATTGTTTTGTATGAAAATATATTTTTTTTCTCTACTGAATGGATTTTTAACCAACACAGATGTACAGTAAATGATTGTTATTTTTTTTAGCTTGCTTTTAATATTATTGCGTAATATTTTTAATAATGTTAATTAGGGTAATGATACAATTTCGAATCCTCTCTCTCTCTCTCTCTCTCTCTCTCTCTCTCTCTCTCTCTCTCTCTCTCTCTCTCTCTCCTAGATGGCACCTCTACGATATCTGTAATGCTACACAAAAAGGCTGCCATAAATGTCCTCTGACCTCGATGAGTGCCAAGCCCTCAGAGATGCCAGACTCCCAGAGTCCAAAAGGATATTGTAGGATATGATAAAAACCTCAAATCGGATCTTCGAACCAGCTGATATTTAAGAAGTTTTCTTGACTGATCCTTTCAGTCAGGCTGAGGACAATTTCTTAATTTTTGGAAATATCTTTACGATTTAACATTTATTCTTATGAATGAGGTTAATGGCCCAGTGACTTTCTCTCTCCCTCTACTTCAGCTTTTAGCAGAGGATATTGTGGCATGAATTTGAGAAGATAAAAACGATGGAGGATTCATTTTCTTGGCTTCTCTCCATTCACCAAGAGACCAAGGTGTATATTTTGATTCATTTCTCCGGTTTATCCGTGTAGATAAGAAGCTTGGCATGCATCTACTGTAATTTATTTCCCTCTTTCCCTTTCCACAAAGAAAAAAAATGGTATGAGAATTTTGAACAAACTATCGACTTTTCGAACGAAAACTACGGTATCCACCAGATTCTACGTAATTCCACTATTATTATTATTATTATTATTATTATTATTATTATTATTATTATTATAACTATCTAAGCTACAACCCTAATTGGAAAAGCAAGATGCTATAAGCTTAGGGGCTCCAACAGGGAAACGATATAAGAAGTAATGAGCAATTAAAATAAAATATCTCCAAACCAATAAAAATAACATTTGATTTCAGGATTTTGTACCAGACTGATGTTTCCGATACAAAAAAAAATTATAAATGTTCCACTCTTACAGGTATAACTTTTTATTTTCTTTAAGACGAGATGGGGTATAGCTGCCTACACAAACAAACTATTCCTGAAGGTGTGTGTGTTTTTTTTTTTTTCCCTTATGCATGGGTTCATCAAACAACCATTTTAGAAATGCTTTTATAAGGCTTCCAAATTTCTCTTACTTCAATTATAAAATCATAATCAAATAATTTATTCCATAACCTCTTATCAAAATATCACCAAACCAGATCAAACAATAATGAAGGTTTATGAAGATTATACATTAACTTAATCGATTTTAAGGGAACCAGAAAGTTTGATATTCATCTCAATTGCCAATAAATTATTGTGCAATGTCGAATTGAAAACTCTTTGTTTTGCAGTTAATTTTTAATTATAGCTTGTAGATTATGCAAACGTGCTATTTGTCGTCAATTTCTTTAACTAATTATTTCTAAACATATGCTTCAGTTGCATTAGCTAATTGTCCCAATTTTCTTTTAATAACAAAATTTATAAACATCGACACTGGATAAAATCAGCCGATATAAATTAAAAGTGAATAAAGAAACAAATAAATCAGCATAATTGTTGACTTGAAAATTAATGTTAACTTGTGAATGTTATAAATGAATATAAGGATAAGGCACTAAAGTCATTAAAGACACGTGACCTGCTATGCTTAGAATTAGAACCTTCACTCGTTGGTAAGGTAACCTTCACTCGGTGATAATGTAACCTTCACTCGTTGGTAACGTAACCTGCACTCGGTGGTAACTTAACATTCACTAGTTAGTGACGTTTAACATTCACTAGTTAGTGACGTAACCTTCACTCGATGGTAACATAATCTTGACTAGTTGGTAGTGTAACCTTCACTCGGTGATAACATAAACTTCACTCGGTGGTAACGTAACGTAACCTTCACTCGTTAGTAGTAACCCTCACTCGTTGGTAACGTAACCTTCACTCGTTGGTAACGTAACCTGCACTCGGTGGTAACGTAACATTCACTAGTTAGTGACGTAACCTTCACTCGATGGTAACATAATCTTGACTAGTTGGTAGTGTAACCTTCACTCGATGGTAACATAATCTTGACTAGTTGGTAGTGTAACCTTTACTCGGTGATAACATAAACTTCACTCGGTGGTAAGGTAACGTGACCTTCACTCGTTGGTAGTAACCGTCACTCGTTGGTAACGTAACCTTCACACGCTGGTAACGTAACCCTCAGTCTGTGGTAACGTAACCTTCACTCGGTGGTAACACAGCCTTCACTCGTTAGTAACATAACCTCTTATCGGTGGTAACGTAACCTTCACTCGGTGTTAACGTAACCTTCACTCGGTGGTAACACAGCCGTCACTCGGTGTTAACGTAACATCATATTGGTGGTAACATAACCTTCACTCGGTGTTATCACAACCTCCACTCAGTGGTAACACAGCCTTCACTTGGTGGTAACACAGCCTTCACTCGGTAGTAACGTAACCTCTTATCAATGGTAATGCAACCTCTTATCGGTGGTAACGTAGCCTTCACTCGGTGGTAACGTAACCTTCACTCGGTGGTAACGTAACCTTCACTCGGTGTTAACACAGCCTTCACTCGGTGGTAACGTAACCTCATATTGGTGGTAACGTAACCTTCACTCGGTGTTAACATAACCTTCACTCGGTGTTAACATAACCTTCACTCGGTAGTAACACAGCCTTCACTCTGTAGTAACGTAACCTCTTATCAGTGGTAATGCAACCTCTTATCGGTGGTAACGTAACCTTCACTCGGTGGTAATGTAACCTTCACTCGGTGGTAACACAGCCTTCACTCGGTGGTAACGTAACCTCACATTGGTGGTAACGTAACCTTCACTCGGTGTTAACGTAACCTTCACTCGGTGTTAACGTAACCTTCACTCGGTAGTAACACAGCCTTCACTCGGTAGTAACGTAACCTCTTATCGGTGGTAATGCAACCTCTTATTGGTGGTAACGTAGCCTTCACTCGGTGGTAACGTAACCTTCACTCGGTGTTAACACAGCCTTCACTCGGTGGTAACGTAACCTCATATTGGTAGTAACGTAACCTTCACTCGGTGTTAACATAACCTTCACTACGTAGTAACACAGCCTTCACTCTGTAGTAACGTAACCTCTTTCCGGTGGTAATGCAACCTCTTATCGCTGGTAACGTAACCTTCACTCGGTGGTAACGTAACCTTCACTCGGTGTTAACACAGCCTTCACTTGGTGTTAACATAACCTTCACTCTGTAGTAACTTAACCTCTTACCGGTGGTAATGCAACCTCTTATCGGTGGTAACGTAACCTTCACTCGGTGGTAACGTAACCTTCACTCGGTGGTAAAACAACCTTCACTCGGTAATATAACCTTCACTCGGTGGTAACGTAACCTTCACTCGGTGGTAACGTAACCTTCACTCGGTGGTAACGTAGCCTCTTATCGGTGGTAACGCAACTTTCACATAACGCAACCTTTACTCGGTGGTAACGTAACCTTCATTCAGAGGTAACGTAACCTTCACTCGGTGTTAACGTAACCTTCACATGTTGGTCACGCATGCTTCACTCAATGGTAACGTAACCTTCAGTCTGTGGTAACGTAATCTTCACTCGCTGTTAACGTAACCGCTTATCTACGGTATCGTAACCTTCACTTGATGGTAACGTAACCTTCACTCGGTTGTAATGTAACCTCTTATTTGTGGTAACGCAACCTTTACTCGGTGGTATCGCAACTTTCACATAACACAACCTTCACTCGTTGGTAACGCAACCTTCACTCGTTGGTAACGCAACCTTCACTCGTTGGTAACGCAATCTTCTCTTGGTGGTAACACAACCTTCCCTCATTGGTAACGCAGCCTTCACATGGTGGTAACGCAACCTTCACTCGTTGGTAACGCAACCTTCACTCGTTGGTAACGCAATCTTCTCTTGGTGGTAACGCAACCTTCCCTCATTGGTAACGCAGCCTTCACATGGTGGTAACGCAACCTTCACACGGTGGTAACGCAACCTTCCCTTGGTAGTAACGCAACCTTCACTCGGTGGTAACGTAACCTTCGCTCAGTGGTAATGTAACCTTTACTCGGTGGTAACGTAACCTTCACTCGGTAGTAACGTAACCTTGACTCGCTGGTAACGCAACTTTCACGTAACGTAACATTCACTCGATGGTAACGTAATCTTCACTCATTGGTAACGTAACCTTCACTCGATGTTAACGTAACCTTCACCCGGTGTTAACATAACCTTCCCTCAGTGTTAACGTAACCTTCACTCGCTGGTAACGCAACCTTCACTCGGTGGTAACGTAAGTCAAACCTACTCTTCAACACTCAATCTGTAAAGGTTCGATTGTCTTATTTGTTTTCCGCCAATTTAAAAGTTTTAAAGGTTTAAAGGCCGCTCATGAATGACCGAGGCAAGGGACAATGCCCTCGAGACTGGCCATAGATAGCCTACATATGATCAGCGGCCAAGGCTCCTCTCCACCCAAGCTAGGACCAAGGAAGGCGAGGCAATGGCTGTTAATGACTCAACAAATAGACCTATAGGCTCCCCAAATCCCCCATCCTTAGCTCACAAGGGTGGTGAGGTGTCAGCGACCAAAGAAACTAACGAGTTTGAGCGGGACTATAACCCCAGTCCGACGATCACCAGTTAGGGACGTTACCACATCGACCACAACAACCATAGGTGTACAGTTTCTCCTCCTTCCTTGCTCAGTGGACTGTTTAGTGTCTGGCTTTTAGTTCCTTGCTACTTATTCAATTTCTTTACATCTAAATGGCTTATATTATATGGTAATTCATTCGAATCAAAGGGACATTGGCTCACAAAGTTAAGCTTTTTCTTCTAAATCTTTTTGATGAAATGATGATAATGGATTATAAGTAGGAGGCAAAGTGCTCTCTAAAATGCAATTACAGCCATTAAACTACGCTAAGTTAACTTAGATTGTTTTTAAATGCAATAAGCTTCTCTCCTATCTCAAGGTAGTAGGTTGGCCAGGGCACCAGCCGCCCGTTGAGATACTACCGCTAGATAGTTATGGGGTCCTTTGACTGGACAGACAGTACTACATTGGATCCTTCTCTCTGGTTACGGTTCTTTCCCTTTGCCTACACATACGGCGAATAGTCAGGCCTATTCTTTACAGATTCTTCACTGTCCGCATACACGCGACAACACTGAGATTACAAAACAATTCTTCTTCACCCAAGGGCTAACTACTGCACTGTAATTGTCCAGTGGTTGCTTTCCTCTTGGTAAGGGTAGAAGAGACTCTTTAGCTATGGTAAGCGGCTCTTCTAGGAGAAGGTCACTCCAAAATCAAACCATTGTCCTCTAGTCTTGGGTATTGTCATAGCCTCTGTACCATGGTCTTCCACTCTCTTGGGTTAGAGTTCTCTTGCTTGAGGGTACACTCGGGCACACTGTTCTATCTAGTTTCTCTTCCCCTTGTTTTGATAAACTTTTTTATAGTTTATATAGGAAATATTTATTTTAATGTTGTTACTATTCTTAAATTATTTTATTTTTCCTTGTTTCCTTTCCTCACTGGGCTATTTTTCTTGTTGGGGCCCCTGGGCTATTAGTATCCTGCTTTTCCAATTAGGGTTGTAGCTTAGCATTTAATAATGATAATAATAATAATAATAATAAAAATAATAATAATAATATTCGAGCGATCTTGAATAATTTCATAATTAAAACTAGTTCACAGTAAACAGCTAATTATAAGGAAATAGGATTAGCTATTGTGGACAATAGCTTTGCTCTTGTTCACCAAGGATTTAATACTAGAAAGAATATCCATTGCCTTCTTTTATAATAAAAGAGTAATTCTGTAATCAAAACAGTTTTTGATATCTCGTTGCCAAACTTTGCAAGATTGGGAATTGATTTTCACAACATCCGTTTACCTTCATTAGCTCAGTTTCTTTAAAGGCCGTTCATGAATGACAGACGCAAGTGGCAGTGACAATACTCTAGCAAGCAGGACAATGCTCTAGAGACTGACCATATATACATATGATCAGCACCTAAGCAACCTCTCCACCTAAGCCAGGACCAGGGAAAATCAGGCAATGGCTGCTGATGACTCAGCAGGTTGACTTATAGGTTCCCTCAAAACCCCCATCCTTAGCTCACAAGGATGGTGAGGTTGCCGACACTAAAGAAACATACGAGTTTAAGCGGTATTCGAACCAAAGTCTGGCGATCACCAGACAGGGACGTTTCCAATAGGCAACGTTATAAGTTATTTATGCCTTTTCTAATAGAAGACATAATTGAAAATCAAACATTAGATTTTATGATTGTTAGTGAAGGTAGAATTGCGTCACTAAAGGAGTAAACTGTACATACCAATGCTTTGCATGATTATTATTATTATTATTATTATTATTATTATTATTATTATTACTTGCTAAGCTACAACCCTAGTTGGAAAAGTGGGATGCTATAAGCAAATGGCTCCAAAAAGGAAAATAGCCTAGTGGGGAAAGGAGGTAAGGAAAAACTACCAGAGAGCTTTAAGAACAAAAATAACATCAAAATAAATCTTTCACATATAAGCTATAAAAATTTGAAAATAACAAGAGGAAAAGAAACAAGATAGAATAGTATACTCCAGTGTACCCTCAAGCTAGAGATTAGTGGAATAGAATTTTTTTTAGTAAATAAAGATATGAATACCGAGGCGAAAGTACATATAAACAAATAAAGCTATACAATAAAAAAATATATGTATAGCGAATTAATGAAGAATATCCATAACTTCTCGCAGTGTCTGAAAATCCAATTATAAAATCTATATCCATAAACCATAAAGTGACCAGTCCTTATTGCATTTAATCTGTTGAAAAGAAATAAAATTTTATTTATTAATTATGAAAATACATTACAATAATTTCTTAATCGATACTTTACTGTTATTTGTATGTAATTGGATTAATAGAAAAATTTTATTTGCCACTGTGGGTAAACTTCAGATGTCATAAATAATTGCCTTACTAAGGGCAGGACGATAGTAACCAATGATCGTGTAAGTCTTATATTCTATATTGTGTGATGGTACATATATGCCCTTTTATCTTTCATTTTTAATATTTCAATTTCCATTGGTTGCGTTTCATTGCCTCTTGCTTGTATTACTAGTTTGCTTGGAATTATATATGTATACACATATACATATTGATATTTGTATAATACACACACAGACACACATTATTAATATACATATATATATATATATATATATATATATATATATATATATATATATATATATATATATATATACACATATACATATACATACACACACACACGCATATATATATATATATATATATATATATATATATATATATATATATATATATATTGTTGTCATTGGCTACAGAATCTATATGCCTATTTACTCTTTACCATAATAATAATAATAATAATAATAATAATAATAATAATATGTTTTGTAAAAGTCATTGCAGAAAGTTCCTATGTATACACATATTTTTTTCATCATTTAGAAAGACTTCTTTTGAATACAGAATAGCTTTCTATTTCAGTCTTTATTTCTGACGTATTCTAAACGTTCAAAATATTTGAACCAGATCCTAATACAAAAATAAAACAAAAGGTCGTTTAAGATTCATGCAATACGTCGTAACTACCATTAGACCTGTTATGAAATTCCACTAACGTTAAATAAGAATTCTACCATAATAATATATGAGCAACACGTGTCTACAAAGTGATTTGAAGCATTATATTTAAGTGCATTTTTTAAATAATAATAAAAGTGGGAGATCTGACAATAGAACCTTACTATGATAGACTTTGATTTTTTGAATATTATTGTTATTTTATCGGTTGAATCCTTCGTCAGGCTGGGAGAAGGGGAGAGGGGAAAGGTCCCCTTTTGTTCCTTGTTTGATGCCAGCTACCCCCAAAAATTGGGGGAAGTGCCTTGGTAAATAGATAGATTGAATAGATTTTTTTCGGTGTAATGTTGGATTTTGCTTTTCCTTTAGCCACTGCTATGCAGTGTCTTAGATATCATGATCTTTGCTTCGTTAATTAGGAAGGTATACCCTCGGAGTGCTTGTGTAGGTAAAGGGTTTCAGGGAATTGTGTTTTTAATTATGGGTTGAAAACGAAAATCAAATGCTATTTTATCAACATATGTATTCTTGTGTACACACTTTGATACTCAGAGTAACATAGAAAAGGACATACATGTGCATATATAAACACAAACACAAACGCACATACATAGATATTTATCTATCTATCTATCTATCTATCTATATATATATATATATATATATATATATATATTATATTATATACATACACGCATACATACCGTATACATATGCATATTTGCGTGGTTGTATAAATAACCCCTCTGCTGTATTTAATTTTTCTTTTATATCAGAGTGAATTTATACCCTTGATTTGGCCCATGTAGATCCCCAAACTCCATCCTAAAATTCCATCCTAATCA
>NC_090727.1:60039003-60044003 GCF_036898095.1 Palaemon carinicauda | reverse complement strand
TACGACGACGGAATGGACGACCAATCCATGTGTCCTCGAAATAATTTGTTAACTCTTCCAATTCCGGAGGCATAACATCTTGCAATGATTCAAACACATTACAAACATCGTCAGCAGGCACAAAAGCTAAGGCCACCAACATCTTACAGTGTCGACGAATATGTTCGTCACTTACATAAATCTGGGTAAGATTCAATGCCTGTATTTTTCTCCATATACACTGAGCAAGGTGGAAAAAACAACCGCTTATTTGCGTTCCTGCAAAAACTCTTGCAAATGCATTTTGGAAAGCCTTTTCAAAATCACATAGCATAGTGGCTGGCGTCAGATCCGGTTATAGATTCAAAATAGTTCTTAATGCCTTTTCATATGTATGTTCTGTCTTATTTTGCAATAGTATATATATCACTGGAAAAACACATCCTTCACAAAGCATATGAATGACAAAGTTGGTGGAAAAGGCGCGGAGCTACCTTAAATGTACCATCTGCAAGCCAGTTTTTGTATTCTTTGAGGAGTTCAACACGCAAATGTTCAGGTAATACAATATCACTGACATCATTAGGTGCTGGAATTGGCTCACCATCTCTTTTTCGTCGGCGCTGAACAGTCCGTTGTAATGAAGTATATTTAGGGAGTAAAACCGTAGCTTCATCTGGCAAAGAGACTTGAGTTTCTTGAATTATTCTTCTTGGGACATCATTAGATGCACTGGCTCGTTCACGTAGGTCAGAAACCATCTTCTTCATTGCTGATACTGCTGGCTGAGGCACATGAGTATGGGCCTTTACATCTTCCCACAAGTTTCCGTTGACATGGATTCGACCTTTGCATCTGTCTTGTGTACAACGCCAAGACTCTTTTCCATTCCGAAGTTTTCTATCCAAACGATAGCAAAATCCATTTAATAGAATATGCTCGCGTCCTTTTTCCGATAAAATCCGCTCCATAAGGCTGGCTTTTCAGTTTTAACTAAGCAAATGTTTATAAACAACTGTATTCCAGAAAAGGGAATATATACCGACCTAAGCTTGCACTATAACTTTCTTTATTTATTCAGTGGTTGTTATTGTTAACAACCATGAATTACAATAATAATAATAATAATAATAATAATAATAATAATAATAATAATCTTTATATGCTAATTATAAGATAAGGCTGAATGTGTGTGCATTTTTGCACTGAATTGTCCTTGTGCTGATTTATCGTTGTGCTAAATTGTCATGCGCTGAATTGATTCTAAGCTGAATTGCCATTTGCTGAATTGGCAGCGCTGAACTGTCGGCGCTGAACTGTCCAGCGCGGAAGCGTCGGCACACGAAGCATAAGTATTTGGAAAGTATGATGGAAACTTATGACAAGGTAAACCTGATCAAGAGACATGATCACGTCTGTACCAAACAAGGGGTTAATCACCCAATACAAATGAACTATAGCTTAACAACATTTACACAGTTAGGCTGTAGCACTGAAGTATCACTCAAAGCATCGTAAGGACACCTGAGAACCTTAAAAGGAAATGATGGAGTGAATTTTTCCTTTTTTTCCCTGAAGCAAAAACTTCTGTTTACTCATTGTTAATAACAAGCTGGAGGACGCATTGACGGCGTGTCTATATATAAATATATATATATATATATAAATATATATATATATATATATATATATATATATATATATATATACATATATATATATATATATATATATATATGTGTATATATATATATGTGTATATATATATATATATATATATATATATATATATATATATATATATATATATATACATATATATATACCTATATATATAAATTGTGAATTTTTAAAGTAATAAAGTAATAAATCATTCCCTGATTCTTTAAGATTGGTACAGAAACCAACTATCTATCATTAGGTAGCTGATAGAATATACATACACTTTATAGTACTATTAATCATATAAGTTGTATTTTTACCTTTGAGATAAAATATCCTTCTAATTTACATCTGATCATTTCAATCAGTGAAAGCTATTAGTTTATATTAATAATGACTACCTCATAGAGACAATTATTATTCCATCAGCCCTCACTATGTTGTTTGGGAAAGGGAAAAAACAGCATTAGAAATGGGAGACAATAAAAAAGAAAAAGAACGAGAAATGGTATAGAAAACTAGTGAGAGGAATTTCTTCACGGTCTATCCAGACTCTTCATTATCTTCCTTGACTGAAATTTCTCTCTGCTTTTAAAAACAAATTGCTCAATAAATTCTTAGATTCTCGTTTGAAAAGAATTCTTTACCATATCCTACTTTTAAAAATTTCCACCCTCCAAAACTCCCATTATATTCATGGTGACTTACTTCTTCTTTTAATGTTCCATGATATCTATGATCAGATTATAAGTAAAAGCAACTCACATTAAGACTTAAAAAGGCGGAGGAGAGTTAATGGTTTCATATTTTCTATATTTTTCAGCTCACAAAATTGTGAGTAATAGGTTTTTTTATCATTATTTGTGGTAATAACTTCTGTCATTTCACTGACAGGTCTTATAATCTTTAACTGATGCTTCCACTCTTCTTTTATATTTATCTAATACGCAATAGCTACCAAATTATTTTTCTAGATTGATAAAGAATATATATATGTATATATACATATATATATATATATATATATATATATATATATATATATATATGTATATATATATATATATATATATATATATATATATATATATATATATATATATATATATATATATATATAAGTGTGTATATATATATATATATATATATATATATATATGCTTTTAAATATATATTTACACATATTTACACATAAACACACACACACATATATATATATACATATATATATATATATATATATATATATATATATATATATATATATGTATATATATATGTGTGTGTATATATATATATATTTATATGTATGTACGTACGTTCATACTGTATATATGCATATACAAACATAAACCTAAGTTCCTTCCACACCCAATCTAGGACCAGGGAGGGCAAGGCAAGGCCTACTGCTATAGGCTCCCGAACAAACCCCCTCCCCCATGCTTAGATAACAAGGATGGTGAGTTTACAGGCACCACAAGAAACAATGGGGCTTGAGCCCGAAGGTTTCTTGTAGTGTCTCGAATCCCAGTCTAGCATATCGCCATAAAAGGTATTGCCATTAGGGTCAACCGTAAGATGTACTATGCAATTTATTTAAGTAAGCTTATAGAATCATAAGTGTAATGCCATATTAAAGACCAGATTTCATTATCAGCCTATATAATAAATAAAATAAAAATTGAAATTGAAATGTGGATTATTATTATTATTACTAGCCAAGATACAACCCTAGGTGAAAAAGCAGGATGCTATAAGTCCAAGGGCTCCAATAGGGAAAAATAGCCCAGTGACGAAAGGAAATAAGGAAATAAATAAGTAATGAGAACAAATTAACAATAAATCATTCTACAAACAATCCATCCATATACCAAGGCACTTCCCCCAATTTTGGGGGGTAGCCGACATCAACAAGGAACAAAACAAAAAAGGGGACCTCTACTCTCTACGTTCCTCCAGCCTAACCAGGGACTCAGCCGAGTTCAGCTGGTACTGCTAGGGTGCCACAGCCCAACCTCCCACATGTTCCACCACAGATGAAGCTTCATACTGCTGAGTCCCCTACTGCTGCTACCTCCGCGGTCATTTAAGGCACCGGAGGAAGCAGCAGGGCCTACCGGAACTGCGTCACAATCGCTCACCATTCATTCCTATTTCTAGCACACTCTCTTGCCTCTCTCACATCTATCCTCCTATCACCCAGAGCTTTCTTCACACCATCCATCCACCCAAACCTTGGCCTTCCTCTTGTACTTCTCCCATCAACTCTTGCATTCATCACCTTCTTTAGCAGACAGCCACTTTTCATTCTATCAACATGGCCAAACCACCTCAACACATTCATATCCACTCTAGCCGCTAAATCATTTCTTACACCCGTTCTCACCCTCACCACTTCGTTCCTAACCCTATCTACTCGAGATACACCAGCCATACTCCTCAGACACTTCATCTCAAACACATTCAATTTCTGTCTCTCCATCACTTTCATTCCCCACAACTCCGATCCATACATCACAGTTGGTACAATCACTTTCTCATATAGAACTCTCTTTACATTCATGCCCAAACCTCTATTTTTTTACTACTCCCTTAACTGCCCCTAACACTTTGCAACCTTCATTGACTCTCTGACGTACATCTGCTTCCACTCCACCATTTGCTGCAACAACAGACCCCAAGTACTTAAACTGATCCACCTCCTCAAGTAACTCTCCATTCAACATGACATTCAACCTTGCACCACCTTCCCTTCTCGTACATCTCATAACCTTACTCTTACCCACATTAACTCTCAACTTCCTTCTCTCACACACCCTTACAAATTCTGTCACTAGTCGGTCAAGCTTCTCTTCTGTGTCTGCTACCAGTACAGTATCATCCGCAAACAACAACTGATTTACCTCCCATTCATGATCATTCTCGCCTACCAGTTTTAATCCTCGTCCAAGCACTCGAGCATTCACCTCTCTCACCACTTCATCAACATACAAGTTAAACAACCACGGCGACATCACACATCCCTGTCTCAGCCCCACTCTCACCGGAAACCAGTCGCTCACTTCATTTCCTATTCTAACACATGCTTTACTACCCTTGTAGAAACTTTTCACTGCTTGCAACAACCTTCCACCAACTCCATATAACCTCATTACATTCCACATTGCTTCCCTATCAACTCTATCATATGCTTTCTCCAGATCCATAAACGCAACATACACCTCCTTACCTATTGCTAAATATTTCTTGCATATCTGCCTAACTGTAAAAATCTGATTCATACAACCCCTACCTCTTCTAAAACCACCCTGTACTTCCAAGATTGCATTCTCTGTTTTATCCTTAATCCTATTAATCAG
>NC_090727.1:60026503-60031503 GCF_036898095.1 Palaemon carinicauda | reverse complement strand
ATATGCATATATATACATATACATGTATATACATATATGCATATATATACATATATATATATAATATATAAATATATATATATATATTTATATATATATATAATATATATATATAATATATATATATATATATATATATGTATATATATATATATATATATATATAGATGCCTGGTGTGTGCATATCTCAACATCTATATTGAAAAACAATGCAACTGGGAACTTGCTGGTTTTTTTTTCGCCAAGGCTCGAAGAAGTTGAGAAATAAAATAACTGTAAGAAATGGTCGAAGCGATAAACCTGATTTTTAAAAGCCGAACTAAAAATGTTGGAAAACAAACACCCTGACTTTTAAAATAAAAATGTCTCTATGGTGAGAAGGGATGGCTGTTGGCGTAGTGGGAGGTAGAAGGTTTCTTGATAGCTCGTATTTTTAGCGATTAAATATCATTAGAGAAATTAGGGAATTGTTGACTAAATTTCAATGTATCTGAATAAAGGCTGGTGGTTGTTATCAGTTATCATTGACATTGACATTGACATTATTATTATTATTATTATTATTATTATTATTATTATTATTATTATTGTTATTATTATAATTATCATCATCATCATCATCATTATCATTATCATCATCATTATTATTACTTGTTAGGTTACAACCCTAGTTGGAAAAGCCAGATAATTTAAACCCAAGGGGTCCCCACAGGGAAAAATAGCCCAGTGAGGAAACTAAATAGGGAAATAAATAAACTTTATGAGAAGTAATGAAAAATTAAAATGAAAATTTTCAAGAACAGTAATATCATTAAAACAGGTCCCCCATTATACAAATTATAAAAGACTTACCAGATTGATTGTGTTAATAGTCAGGGAATTGATTTTAAAAATCGTAGTATGAGACAAAATCAGGGTTTAAGCTTTTAAGGTAATTCCCTTAGTTTGAGGTAATTTGCATGGTTACAAGGGAATTATTACGGTAATTCTAAGGTAATTTCGGTTTTGCTAACTTCAAAATTGGAAAAGTTTAGCTAATCTAACGTAAAAAGCAGCAGCATCTTAGGTAATGGCAACATGCTCAAGTTTAAAACCCTGTTGTTAGAAGTCTCTATAGAATACATACGAATCTACTTAATTTGATCAATAGTATATACTATGGGAAAATCAATATCAAACATTTTTATGTCTTTTTATAAACTTTAACTGTGAGGAAAATGTCTTCAGATTAATCTGGAATAGATGAGAAGGAATATATTTATAATAAAATTACCGGAATGATATACCTAGAATTGTCAATCTCTGATAATTGAAAACATATTGCTATTTTTATAATAATTAAATTATCCAGAGATTTAGAGTAATAGAATTTATCAAAATTTCCTTCAAGAGAAACTAACATTAATGCCTAGCTATAAACCACAATACGAAAGATTAATAATAAACATGATAAATATTAATTATGAGTAATATAAGATTTTTCTAAGTAATTTGACCTTCCTGTCTACGTGCTACAGAGTTCAGTAATATGAAAAATTTATTATTATTATTATTATTATTATTATTATTATTATTATTATTATTATTATATTAAATGCTAAGCTACAACCCTAGTTGGAAAAGGAGGATGCTATAAGCTCAGGGGCCCTAACTGGGAAAATAGCCCAGTGAGGAAAGGAAATAAGGAAAAAAAAAATATTTTAAGAATATGTAACAACATTAAAATAAATATTCCCCTATGTAAACAATAAAAAAAAAACTTTAACAAAATAAGAGGAAGAGAAACTAGATAGAACAGTGTGCGCGAGTGTACCCTAAAGCAAGAAAACTCTAACCCAAGGACAGTGGAAAACCATGATACAGAGGCTATGGTACTACCCAAGACTAGAGAACAATGGTTTGATTTTGGAGTGTCCTTCTCCTAGAAAAGCTGCTTACTATAGCTGATGAGTCTCTTCTACCCTTACAAAGAGGAAAGTAGCCACTGAAACAATTGCAGTACAGTAGTTAACCCCTTGGGTGAAGAAGAATTGTTTGGCAATCTCAGTGTTGTCAGGTGTAAGAGGACAGAGAATCTGTAAAGAATAGGCCAGACTATTCGATGTCTGTGTAAGCAGAGGGAAAGAACAGTAACCAGAGAGAAGGGTCCTATGTAGTACTGTCTGGCCAGTCAAAGGACCCCATAACTCTCTAGGGGTAGTATCTCAAAGGGCAGCTGAAAATACTGTAATTGAAATAAAAAAAAATCCTTCAATCTACATTTTTAAGAAATTAAACATGAAGTTTTCCTTAACAGCATAGGAAAAAAAAGTTGAGACTCGATCTGTCCCTTTATATAAGAATGCCATATAGAGAAATATTACTAAAGTTAAATTAGAAAAAATAAACCAAAATTTTGGTGAAATAATGTTTTTATATAAGAAATTTCTTTAATTTCCAAAGTGAGTAGTTTTAAATACCAAACAGAGTTCACATCTTTACTATGTATCCCCCATAAAAGTTATTAAACATAAAATATTTTTTTCTATGCATATAATATACCTTTAATTTTTTGTTCACGTATGCTATTGTTCAATGTATGTGTGTTAGTTTGTCAATATTATCAATAAAATGTTGAAGAATAACGAGGTAAAAAATTAACTGGATATCAAGCAAGTAGATGACGAAAAGAAAATATGAATTATATAAACATTCATTTACGTATTACAAATAAAAATGTTGCTAGGCATCCCTTCAGCCATGCCAAATAAATATTTACGATCGGTAAAAGCCCTCGTGGTATATTACATATGGCCATAAGCAATAACCATAAATATTCGGGAATCGTTTGAAAGGAGGTCAAGGAATATCTAGCGTAAGACTTCCATGAATAATATTTTACGAATTGAGTTTTATAATGGAAGCTCTAAATTTTTTGATTAACGATTAATTTACAAGGAATTGAAGTGAGTAATGTCGGAGGGTTTAAGCACTTGAGACCTTTCTATTCTAACCACCCGAAAAGTTAAAAAAATCATCTAACCAAAATGAACATTTTTAGGCTCGTTTTACTAATCTCGCCATATAACAAAAACTATCACTACTAAGAATTTAAAATATATTTCCTCTTGTAAATAAATAAATATATATCTAATTGATATAAAGTCTTTCCTATTTGATAAAAATGTATACAAGATTTTGATAAAGGAAAAAGGAATTGCGATAAATTAATGTAAATCAATTACAACATATAGGCTCAAGGGAGTCGAATATGTCTTGTGGAATCCATAAGACAATTTTTTTTTCTTTTTTTTTTTTTAGACTTTGATGGCGAGACTCCTAGCCTGCCATCTATTCTAATCAACTGCTGCTGATGCAGGTACCTATTTTCAGTTTGGTGGATTTATATGTGAAAATCGAGATCGAACGTAATATATATATATATATATATATATATATATATATATATATATATATATATATATATACATATATATATATATATATATATATATATATATAGATAGATAGATAGATAGATAGATAGATAGATAGATAGATAGATAGAGAGATAGATAGATATAGATATAATTGCTGTTGCAGGTGTTGAAGTGCTGGTGATGGGAGATGAAAACGAGATGAGAGAGAGATTACAATAAAGGAAGTGAGGAGAGCACTAGATGAAACGAGAGTAGGAAAAACATCCGGTATGGATGGTGTGAGAGTTGAGATATTGAAGGGAGGGGGTGTGACTGTACTTGAATGGTTGGTGAGATTGTTTAATATGTGTTTTGTGTTGTCAATGGTACCAGTAGATTGGGTCTGTGCATGTATTGTACCACTATATAAGGGTAAGGGAGATGTGCACGAGTGTTGTAACTCAAGGGGTATTAGTTTGTTGAGTGTAGTTGGAGAAGTGTATGGTAGAGTATTGATGAATAGGATTAAGGATAAAACAGAGAATGCAATCTTAGAAGTACAGGGTGGTTTTAGAAGAGGTAGGGGTTGTATGAATCAGATTTTTACAGTTAGGCAGATATGCAAGAAATATTTAGCAAAAGGTAAGGAGGTGTATGTTGCGTTTATGGATCTGGAGAAAGCGTATGATAGAGTTGATAGGGAAGCAATGTGGAATGTGATGAGGTTTTATGGAGTTGGTAGAAGGTTGTTGTAAGCATTGAAAAGTTTCTACAAAGGTAGTAAAGCATGTGTTAGGATAGGAAATGAAGTAAGCGAATAGTTCTGGAGAAAGTGGAGCTGAGACAGGGATGTGTGATGTCGCCGTGGTTGTTTAACTTGTATGTTGATTGAGTGGTGAGAGAGGTGAATGCTCGTGTGCTTGGACGAGGATTGAAACTGGTAGACGGGAATGACCATGAATGGGAGGTAATTCAGTTGTTGTTTGCGGATGATACTGTACTGGTTGCAGACGCGCATGAGAGGCTTGGCCGATTAGTGACAGAATTTGGAAGGACGTGTGAGAGAAGGAAGTTGAGAGTTAATGTGGGTAAGAGTAAGGTTATGAGATGTACGAGAAGGGAAGGTGGTGCGAGGTTAAATGTCATGTTGAATGGAGAGTTGCTTGAGGAGGTGGATCAGTTTAAGTACTTGTGGTCTGTTGTTGCAGCAAATGGTGGAGTGAAAGAAGATGTACGTCAGAGAGTGATGCAAAGTGTTGGGGGCAGTTAAGGGAGTAGTAGAAAATAGAGGGTTGGCAGGAATGTAAAGAGAGTTCAGTATGAGAAAGTGATTGTACCAACTGTGATGTATGGATCGGAGTTGTGGGGAATGAAAGTGATGGAGAGACAGAAATTGAATGTGTTTGAGATGAAGTGTCTGAGGAGTATGGCTGGTGTATCTCGAGTAGATAGGCTTAGGAACGAAGTAGTGAGGGGCTAGCATTCGATCCCAAGTATGAGGTAGAAATTTATATATATATATATATATATATATATATATATATATATATATATATATATATATAAATATATACATATATATACTGTATATATATATATATA
>NC_090727.1:60014003-60021503 GCF_036898095.1 Palaemon carinicauda | reverse complement strand
AATTATCTTCTTGATCCGTTTGAATAAAAGGACGGCTAGAGCCATAAATTCTTGTCTCTGGCAATGCAGATTTCACTGTATATCTTTAAAATTCTTCCTATCCTTTTAAACTATCTGAATCAAAAAGGCTCTTTAGCAAACGATATTAATATGTTAGTTCTAAAACAATTTTTTTTTTTCAGTTATACAAAGGAAAAATCCGAAACGAACTGCAAAAATGATAGGATTTATCCTTTTTGATTTCCAAAGTCATCCATTATTCAATACATAATCCAAAGATCTGAAGAAATACGAATGGTCATTTCGAAAAGCAGAAAAATTATAAAAAATCTAAACGAAAATCTTGGTCATCCGAAGAGCGGTCTTCATAAGAAATATTAAATAATAATAATAATAATAATAATAATAATAATAATAATAATAATAATAATAATAATAATAATAATAATAATAATAATAACAACAAACTCTAGAAAGACCTTTAATTAATGCCGACAGTACACCGTGTGAGGTGCATCGTAAGCCTTATCTTCCTACAAGCCATTCCTTCATTTGTACCGAAACCTTATTAATGCCGCAAAGGTATTTAATAACGAGTACCAGATAGTCTCCGAATATAACACGTACGTAGTAATGGTTATAAATTTAATTTGGAAAACATTAATCATGATTAATCGGATTATTAGGTAGATTAGAATTAATTGGTTTTATACAAAAACTATATATATATATATATATATATATATATATATATATATATATATATATATATATATATATATATATATATATATATATGAGAGAGAGAGAGAGAGAGAGAGAGAGAGAGAGAGAGAGAGAGAGAGAGAGTGTGGTTTCGAAATAGATCATTACTATATGTATACTGTAAATACATTTATATGCGTATTTATATATATATATATATATATATATATATATATATATATATTTACATATATATATATTTATATATATATAAATATATATATATATATATATATATATATATATATATATATATATAAATATATATATAAATATACAAATATATGTATATATATATATATATAAATATATATATATATATATATATATATATATATATATATATATACATGTATATATACAAATAAATTATATATATATATATATATATATATATATATATATATATATATATATATATATATATATATATATATATATATACATGTATATATACAAATAAATTATATATATATATATATATATATATATATATATATATATATATATATACATGTATATATACATGTATATATATATATATATATATATATATATATATATATATATATATGTATATGTGTGTGTATTAATAAAACGCTTGCCATAACTCCCATATGACAATTTTCTTAATCATCGGAAACTCATGTATTCAATGGATTACTGCTTGATTTTGCTCCATCTTGGATAATAATAATTTCTCCTTTAAAGATGACAGCTCCGTGGCAGCTCTGAGAAGTAACTGCATTGGATAATTATTCGGGAAATATTTTCAATCTGAATTAAACCCATCTTCCAGGTACATAATGACAAACAGGAATTATATTATCATTATCATATCCTACTACGCCTGTTGACACAAAAGGGCCTCGAATAATAATAATAATAATAATAATAATAATAATAATAATAATAATAATAATAATAATAATAATAATAATAATAGAGTATTTGAAAAAAAGTATATATATAATTTTGAGGCCCAAAATTATATATTTACTTTTTTTTTAAATACTTTTTCAATATTATTATTATTATTATCATTATTATTATTATTATTATTATTATTATCATTATTATTATTATTATTACTCGCTAAGCTACAATCCTATTTGGAAAAGCAAGATGCTACAATCCTTAGGGCTCCAACAGGGATAAATAGCCCAGTGAGGAAAGAAAATAAGGAATTAAAAAAACGATATAAGTAGTGAACGATTAAAATAAAATATTTTAAAAACATTTACAATATTAAAACAGATATTCCATATATATATATATATTATAAAAGGACTTATGTCACCTTATTCAACATAAAAATAAATGCTACTAGTTAGAACTTTTGAAGTTCTTCTGATTTAACTAACCGATTTGGAAGATCATTCCATAACTTGGTCACAGCTAGAAAAAACTACTGTGTGGTTTTGATCCTCATGATGTAGAAGGCCTGACTATTAGAATTAACTGAATGCCTAGTATTACGAACAGGATGAAACTGTCCGGGAAGGTCTGAATGTAAAGGATGGTCAGAATTATAAAAGAATCTTATGTGTTCTGCCAGACTGGGGATCGAGACCCGCCCAATCTCGAAAGTTTCTTTAGTGTCCGCAACTTCACCATCCTTGTGAGCTAAGGATGGTTGGTTTGTGGGAGCCTATTGGTCTACCTGCTGAGTCATCAGCAGCCATTGCCTGGTCCTCCCTTGTCCTAGCTTGGATGGAAAGGGGCGTTGTGTGCTAATCATATATGGTTATTCTCTAGGGCACTGTCCTGCTAACTAGGTTAATGTCAATGTTCCTTGCCTCTGCCATTCCTGAGTAGCCTTTACTGTTGTCCTAACGGGACAGAAGTAAAAGCCCTTGTTTTACTAGCCTACATTTCCTTGCCTGGTCCTAGCTTGGGTGGAGAGGGTGCTAGGGCGCTGGTCATATGTATAAATGGTCAGTCTCTAGGACATTGTCCTGCTATCCATGGTAATTTCACTGTTCCTTGCCTCTGCCATTCATGAGCAGTCTTTATTGTTGTCCTAACAAGGCAGAAGTAAAAGCACTTGTTTCACTAGCCTACATTTCCTTGCTTCTTTCCTGTAAAACGACATTGCTTTCCTTAACGACAACAACTACCTGGATGAGTGGAACATTTCCACCTCGCGCTTCAGTTAAGGTGGAATATTGGCCGAATCCAAACAATTCCTGGCAATCATTCGAACAACGTGACTGAAAATCCGCAGCGAAATTTTTGCACTCTCTGCAATTTCGCGACTTTATAAATGCAATTTCTGTGAAGAGACAGCAGAAGAAGCCTTAGGAAAACTGATAAAATCTCGCTCGCCAAGGAAAGGAACAAACAATTTTCTGGCGATAAAAGTGTAAATTGAAAGTTTCGTCTCAGTAATTCTGCTTCGGGGGCGTGTAGAGAGAGAGAGAGAGAGAGAGAGAGAGAGAGAGAGAGAGAGAGAGAGAGAGAGAGAGAGAGAGAGAGAGAGAGCCATTCCTGCCTTTTAATTTAACACTCCACAGAACACCAACAGCTTCTGGACCACCTGTGCAACGTTCCGCCTTCTTCTTTTTAGATTTCCCTGGCGCTAATTCTGGGATTAAAAAAAAAGAACTGGAAAGAGTCAGGGATAAAGGAGACTGCTAATTATCGTTTTCTGGGTTGTTAAGCCGCTTGTTTCTATGAAGACTTCAACGGGATCGTTATGTGAAAGTACCTCTCTTCTATACTTGGTTTTCAGTTTTCTCTTATTTGTATAAGAAGGTCTTTGGTCCATAGATTCTTTCAATGATTGATATTTGATTTCGATGATTAAATAAACCTTATCATGACTAACGTGGTGAAAAGGTTTCCGAATTCCCGTGATAGGCAAATTTGTAATAGTCAAGGCCACCCATACTAGGTCGGTTTGCTGTGATCGATCAGACGAAAATCTCCCATCATCACCAATTCGCAGTGGCCAGCATGGTTGGTTTGCTGTTAGCGATCAGACGAAAGTCTCTCACCATCACCAATCGGCACTGGCCAGCATGATGATAAAAACTGACCAAGCTTTTGTCTTGCAGCATTTTCTATCTAAAATGCAGCATTTTCTATCTAAAATGCAGCATTTTCTATCTAAAATGCAGCATTTTCTATCTAAAATGCAGCATTTTCTATCTAAAATGCAGCATTTTCTATCTAAAATGCAGCATTTTCTATCTAAAATGCAGCATTTTCTATCTAAAATGCAGCATTTTCTATCTAAAATGCAGCATTTTCTATCTAAAATGCAGCATTTTCCATCTAACATGCAGTATTTCCTATCTAAAATGCAGTATTTATATCTAAACGGCACATTTTCTATAGGAAAAGGAGAATTTTCTGTTTAAAAGGCAACATTTTCTATCTAAAATACTTCTCTTTAAAATTAATTTTTTAACTAAACTGCTAAATTTCCTATCTAAAATGGAATTTTTTTTTATTTAAACAGCGAAATTTTCTAAATAAAATGCAACATTTTCTTATCTAAACTTCAACATTTTCTACCAGATTTACATAATTTTCTATCGAAAATGCAACATTTTATTTTTTATTTGCAGCATAGTTATCAATGATGCAACATTTACTGTACTAATTACAGCATTTTCTATCGAAAATGCAACATTTTCTATCCGATTTACAACACTTTCTATTTAAAATGCAACATTTTCTATTCAATTTACAGAATTTTCTATCTGAAATGCAATATTTTCTATTCAATTTACAACATTTACTAAAAAAATCAAAATTACATTACACCGATCCCTTGCAAACATTTATTGCAACATATAGAATAACCCCCAGTACCAGAAATAGTTTAAAAGTTCCTTTTAGTAAAGGCTTTATTCTCTTTACATCCTCTCATAATACATCATATTTCATCTAGATATTCAAAAATAAATTCACTGATGGTCTTTATATAAATTTCAAACGTTAAATATTCACAACGGCTCAAATAATTCCCTCTTACATTTATATCATTCTGACAAGCATTTATCCCAGTGAAAAATATCTTCTGCTTTTATGTACTGCAATAATCCACCTTTACCAAATGCGTAGAGGAAGATAAAAGGGTAGAGAAAGTGTTTTGTTTAAGAGCTTATAATAATTGGGTTCCATTTTCTAACTTTAATTCCTGGGGATATTCAAGCAGTTTTTTTTTTGACAATTTTTTTTTTTTTTTTACCGAATTCTCATCTCTACAGAAGACAAATAACGGTCATATATATATATATATATATATATATATATATATATATATATATATATATATATATATATATATATATATACATATATATATATATATATACATATATATATATATATATATATATATACATATATATATATATGTGTATACATATATATATATATATATATATATATATGTATATATATATATATATATATATATATATATATATGTATATATATATATATATATATATATATATATATATATATATATATATATATATATATGTATATATATATATATATATATATATATATGTATATATATATGTGTGTGTATGTACATATATAAATATATATATATGTATATATATATGTATGTATATATATATATATATATATATATATATATACATGTGCATGTACATATATATATATATATATATATATATTATTCCCAATTTTATTCATAAATGATTAAAACTGGAAATAATAATAATAATAATAATAATAATAATAATAATAATAATAATAATAATAATAATAATAATAATAATAATAATAATAGTTACAAGACTCAGGTTAGGATTCGTGAGAAACGTTGTCATAAAACCTTGTTCAAAAAGTTATACACACAGGAAGATCTCTCTCTCTCTCTCTCTCTCTCTCTCTCTCTCTCTCTCTCTCTCTCTCTCTCTCTCATTAGAAGACAGAGGTTAGGATTCCTGAATAATAAAGTTGTAATAAAACATTTTTCAAAAAGTTATTCACACAGGAAGATAGTTTCTGAGACCTTGTGATCAATAAAATGAAATCAGAATTCAAAATAGATGAAAATGAATTAGGGTAAGTGAATAAAGGTGCAAAAATGAATGAAAAAAATTAGAAAATGAAAGCTGGACAAAGATATTTTAACGAAATAATATTAATTTCATAATTACAAAATAAATAAACTGAAGGGAAGATTTTTACATCATTCTGTATTGCTTCAAACTTGTGTAAGTTTAATATTAAAACCCAAAACAATATTAAATTTATGACATAATTAAAAAATAAATAAAAGGAATGGAAGATTCTTACAGAATTCTGTATTGCTTCAAACTTGTGTAAGTTTAGTACTAAAACCCACAACAAAATTAGATTTATTACATAATTACAAAATAAATACTGTAGGGAAAATTCTTATATAATTCTGTCTTGCTTCAAACTCCTGTAAGTTTGGTACTAAAGCCCATATATAAGAATTAGAGGTAATTTCTTAAATCACTATAAGAGGAAAGGCACTGTGGATAGTAGATTTTTTACAAGGAAAATTCCACTATACACAATAAGTTCTACCTACTTCATTCAACTTCCAAGATCGGGAACAAGTTACTGCCTACCTCTTTTTTTATCAGCTGCCCCCTTTTTTCTGAATGCGCAAGATAAGGAATATTTATTTTATTTCTTTGTCCTGTTTTATATTGTTCTTTTCGTATTTCGTTTTGTATTCTAAGTTACACGATAACGGAATTATCATTAATTGAATCTGGTTGCAATGCTCTGTAATATATATGCAAATTCGAGGACACACCTAAATAATAATAATAATAATAATAATAATGATAATGATAATAATAATAATAATAATATTAATAATAGTAGTAGTAGTAGTAGTAGTAGTAGTAGTAGTAGTAGTAGTAGAGTAGTAGTAGTAGTAGTAGTAGTAAAGATAATAATAATAATAATAATAATAATAATAATAATAATAATGATGATGATGATGATTATAACAGGGTATTATTATTATTATTATTATTATTATTATTATTATTATTATTATTATTATTATTATTATTGTAATACTTTCCAGTTTTAATCTCTTGAAAATAAAACTGGTAATAAAGTTTGGATCTATTAAAACCTACAAAGATCATAACATTTCAATACTCCAGTAGCAAGAAAAATAAATTACATTTAACTTATATAAAATTAAATATACAAGATTAATTTTCGTATGGTACCATGATGGGCTAAAAAAGTTTAGTAATCAACAAATAGGTAAAAATATAATTATAAAAAATAAATCAATATATAGTTAAGTAAGAATAAATTAAAAAACCGAGAAATATAAGTTGAAGAGATAAAAATACTGAAGAAAGAATTATTTTAAAAAGCCGTAATTTTAATTCGAAACTCTCCGTTAAAATATACTGTTCTCAGCCGTATTTCAGTAAAATATAGGTGACCGTAATTTTTACCCTAATTAGTTATTATCTTTAACGGGTTGGAGATCCTAATATCACCCGTTTACATCAATATATCCGTTTTTAAAACGGTAAATGTCTTGCAATATTTATTCCACGATTTTTACCTTTTATAAGGTAAATTTTTAACGTCAATATATCCGTTTCTAAAACGGTAAATCTCTGGCAACACTTATTCAAGGATTTTTACCTTATTTTAAGGCAAATTTTTTTAACGTCAATATATCCGTTTCTAAAACGGCAAATCTCTGGCAACATTTATTCAAGGATTTTTACC
>NC_090727.1:59994003-60006503 GCF_036898095.1 Palaemon carinicauda | reverse complement strand
GAGAGAGAGAGAGAGAGAGAGAGAGAGAGAGAGAGAATAATCATGGTTAATAAATCAAACATAATTTGGAGATTTCATTTTCTTTCAGTGTTAGCCATATCAATGATTCAATTGACCGCTTTAGTAATGATGCCTAAACTCTATCCTAACATTAAATGGTAGAAACTATGGTGCAATTGATACATTAGCGCTGGTGGAGTAAACGATCAGACTGCTATTTATAATGGCTAAAAAATTAACTTGCAACATATATACGTGTTTTCTGAGTGTAACTATAGTGAATGAATAGCCAGAACAGATTCGGAAGGCCTCCTAACAAGAACAATTTAATCTCGGAAAACGTTACTTGGTAGAAAAATTTACTCTCAGAAAATGTTACTTGGTAGAAAAACGTCTTCTCAGAAAACGTTCCCTAGCTGAACAATGTAATTTCAGAAAAGGTCACTTGGTAGAGAAATGTGCTCTCAGAAAACGTTCATTAACAGGAAAAAAGACATTTTAGAAAAGGTAACTTTGAGGAGAAATGCACTGTCAGAAAACGTTCCTTAACAGAAAAATGTAATTTCAGAAAAGGTCACTTAGTAGAAAAATGTACTCTCAGAAAATGCTCCTTAACAGAAAAATGTAATTTCTGAAAAGGTCACTTAGTAGAAAAATGTACTCTCAGAAAACGTTCCCTAGCTGAACAATGTAATTTCAGAAAAGGTCACTTAGTAGAGAAATGTACTGTCAGAAAACGTTCCTTAACAGGAAAAAATGTCATATTAGAAAAGGTCACTTCGTAGAAAAATGTGATCTCAGAAAATGTTCCTTAACAGAAAAATGTAATTTCAGAAAAGGCCACTTAGTAGAAAAATGTACTCTCAGAAAACGTTCTCTACCTGAACAATGTAATTTCAGAAAAAGGTCAATTAGTAGAGAAATGTACACTCAGAAAACGTTCCTTAACAGGAAAAAAGGACATTTTAGAAAAGGTCACTTTGTAGAAAAATGTACTCTCAGAAAATGTTCCTTAGCAGAAAAATGTAATTTCAGAAAAGGTCACTTAGTAGAGAAATGTAATGTCAGAAAACGTTCCTTAACAGGAAAAAATGTCATTTTAGAAAAGGTCACTTCGTAGAAAAATGTACTCTCAGAAAATGTTCCTTAACAGAAAAATCTAATTTCAGAAAAGGTCACTTGGTAGAAAATTGTACTCTCAAAAAACGTTCCTTAGCAGAAAAATGTAATTTTAAAAAAGATCACTTTGTAGAAAAACGTGCTCTCAGAAAATGTTCCATAGCAGAAAAATGTAATTTCAGAAAAGGTCACTTAGAAGAGAATGTACTCTCAGAAAACGTTCCTTAACAGGAAAAAATGTCATTTTTAGAAAAGGTCACTTCGTAGAAAAATGTACTCTCAGAAAATGTTCCTTAACAGAAAAATCTAATTTCAGAAAAGGTCACTTGGTAGAAAATTGTACTCTCAAAAAACGTTCCTTAGCAGAAAAATGTAATGTTAAAAAAGATCACTTTGTAGAAAAACGTGCTCTCAGAAAATGTTCCATAGCAGAAAAATGTAATTTCAGAAAAGGTCACTTAGTAGAGAATGTACTGTCAGAAAACGTTCCTTAACAGGAAAAAATGTCATTCTAGAAAAGGTCACTTCGTAGAAAAATGTACTCTCAGAAAATGTTCCTTAACAGAAAAATCTAATTTCAGAAAAGGTCACTTGGTAGAAAATTGTACTCTCAAAAAACGTTCCTTAGCAGAAAAATGTAATTTTAAAAAAGATCACTTTGTAGAAAAACGTGCTCTCAGAAAATGTTCCATAGCAGAAAAATGTAATTTCAGAAAAGGTCACTTAGTAGAAAAATGTGCTCTCAGAAAATGTTCCTTAGCAGAAAAAACGTACTCTCAGTAAACGTGACAGTGGAAAATGTAATCTCAGAAAAAGTTCTTAAGCAGAAAACTGTAATCTCAGAAAACGTTCCTTAGCAGAATATGTAATCTGAGAAAATGTTCTTTAGTAGAATATGTATCCTCAGAAAACGTTTCTTACTAGAATATGTATTCTCAGAAAATGTTCCTTAACAGAATATGTATTCCCAGAAAATGTTCTTTAGCAGAGAAAAGTAATATCAGAAAAGATTACTTAATAGAAAAATGTAATCTTAGAAAAAGTTTCTTAGTAGAAAAATGTAATTTCAGGAAACGTTTCTTTGCAGACAAATGTATTCTCAGAAAAGATTACTTCGTAGAAAAAAGTAATCTCAGAAAACATGCAATCTCAGAAAAAGTTCCTTAAAATGTAATCTCAGTAAATGTTACTTAGCAGGAAAATACCATCTCAGAAAACGTCACGTAACAGAAAAATATAATCTCAGAAAACGTCACGTAACAGAAAAATATAATCTCAGAAAACGTCACGTAACAGAAAAATATAATTTCAGAAAACGTTACGTAACAGAAACATATAATCTCAGAACACGTTACTTAGAAAAATGTAATCAGAAACCGTTTACTTAGAAAAATCCATTCTTAGAAAACGTTTGCTTAGAAAAATCCGATCTTAGAAAACGTTTACTTAGAAAAATCCAATCTTAGAAAACGTTTACTTAGAAAAATCCATTCTTAGAAAACGTTTACTTAGACAAATCTATTCTTAGAAAACGTTACATGGAAAAATCTAATCAGAAACCGTTACTTGAAAAAATCCAATCTTAGGAAAAGTTTACTTAGAAAAATCCGATCTTAGAAAACGTTTGCTTAGAAAAATCCGATCTTAGAAAACGTTTACTTAGAAAAATCCGATCTTAGAAAACGTTTACTTAGAAAAATCCAATCTTAGAAAACGTTTACTTAGAAAAATCCATTCTTAGAAAACGTTTACTTAGACAAATCTATTCTTAGAAAACGTTACTTGGAAAAATCTAATCAGAAACCGTTACTTGAAAAAATCCAATCTTAGGAAAAGTTTACTTAGAAAAATCCATTCTTAGAAAACGTTTGCTTAGAAAAATCCATTATTAGAAAACGTTTACTTAGAAAAATCCATTCTTAGAAAACGTTTACTTAGACAAATCTATTCTTAGAAAACGTTACTTGGAAAAATCTAATCAGAAACCGTTACTTGAAAAAATCCAATCTTAGGAAAAGTTTACTTAGAAAAATCCATTCTTAGAAAACGTTTGCTTAGAAAAATCCGATCTTAGAAAACGTTTACTTAGAAAAATCCGATCTTAGAAAACGTTTACTTAGAAAAATCCAATCTTAGAAAACGTTTACTTAGAAAAATCCATTCTTAGAAAACGTTTACTTAGACAAATCTATTCTTAGAAAACGTTACTTGGTAAAATCTAATCAGAAACCGTTACTTGAAAAAATCCAATCTCAGGAAAAGTTTACTTAGAAAAATCCATTCTTAGAAAACGTTTGCTTAGAAAAATCCGATCTTAGAAAACGTTTACTTAGAAAAATCCGATCTTAGAAAACGTTTACTTAGAAAAATCCAATCTTAGAAAACGTTTACTTAGAAAAATCCATTCTTAGAAAACGTTTACTTAGACAAATCTATTCTTAGAAAACGTTACTTGGAAAAATCTAATCAGAAACCGTTACTTGAAAAAATCCAATCTTAGGAAAAGTTTACTTAGAAAAATCCATTCTTAGAAAACGTTTGCTTAGAAAATTCCGATCTTAGAAAACGTTTACTTAGAAAAATCCGATCTTAGAAAACGTTTACTTAGAAAAATCCAATCTTTGAAAACGTTTACTTAGAAAAATCCATTCTTAGAAAACGTTTACTTAGACAAATCTATTCTTAGAAAACGTTACTTGGAAAAATCTAATCAGAAACCGTTACTTGAAAAAATCCAATCTTAGGAAAAGTTTACTTAGAAAAATCCATTCTTAGAAAACGTTTGCTTAGAAAAATCCGATCTTAGAAAACGTTTACTTAGAAAAATCCAATCTTAGAAAACGTTTACTTAGAAAAATCCAATCTTAGAAAACGTTTACTTAGAAAAATCCATTCTTAGAAAACGTTTACTTAGACAAATCTATTCTTAGAAAACGTTACTTGGAAAAATCTAATCAGAAACCGTTACTTGAAAAAATCCAATCTTAGGAAAAGTTTACTTAGAAAAATCCATTCTTAGAAAACGTTTGCTTAGAAAAATCCATTCTTAGAAAACGTTTACTTAGAAAAATCCAATCTTAGAAAACATTTACTTAGACAAATCTATTCTTAGAAAACGTTACTTGGAAAAATCTAATCAGAAACCGTTACTTGAAAAAATCCAATCTTAGGAAAAGTTTACTTAGAAAAATCCATTCTTAGAAAACGTTTGCTTAGAAAAATCCGATCTTAGAAAACGTTTACTTAGAATAATCCGATCTTAGAAAATGTTTACTTAGAAAAATCCAATCTTAGAAAACGTTTACTTAGAAAAATCCATTCTTAGAAAACGTTTACTTAGACAAATCTATTCTTAGAAAACTTTACTTGGAAAAATCTAATCAGAAACCGTTACTTGAAAAAATCCAATCTTAGGAAAAGTTTACTTAGAAAAATCCATTCTTAGAAAACGTTTGCTAAGAAAAATCCGATCTTAGAAAACGTTTACTTAGAAAAATCCGATCTTAGAAAACGTTTACTTAGAAAAATCCAATCTTAGAAAACGTTTACTTAGAAAAACCCATTCTTAGAAAACGTTTACTTAGACAAATCTATTCTTAGAAAACGTTACTTGGAAAAATCTAATCAGAAACCGTTACTTGAAAAAATCCAATCTTAGGAAAAGTTTACTTAGAAAAATCCATTCTTAGAAAACGTTTGCTTAGAAAAATCCGATCTTAGAAAACGTTTACTTAAAAAAATCCGATCTTAGAAAACGTTTACTTAGAAAAATCCAATCTTAGAAAACGTTTACTTAGAAAAATCCATTCTTAGAAAACGTTTACTTAGACAAATCTATTCTTAGAAAACGTTACTTGGAAAAATCTAATCAGAAACCGTTACTTGAAAAAATCCAATCTCAGGAAAAGTTTACTTAGAAAAATCCATTCTTAGAAAACGTTTGCTTAGAAAATTCCGATCTTAGAAAACGTTTACTTAGAAAAATCCGATCTTAGAAAACGTTTACTTAGAAAAATCCAATCTTAGAAAACGTTTACTTAGAAAAATCCATTCTTAGAAAACGTTTACTTAGACAAATCTATTCTTAGAAAACGTTACTTGGAAAAATCTAATCAGAAACCGTTACTTGAAAAAATCCAATCTTAGGAAAAGTTTACTTAGAAAAATCCATTCTTAGAAAACGTTTGCTTAGAAAAATCCATTCTTAGAAAACGTTTACTTAGAAAAATCCATTCTTAGAAAACGTTTACTTAGAAAAATCCAATCTTAGAAAACGTTTACTTAGAAAAATCCATTCTTAGAAAACGTTTACTTAGACAAATCTATTCTTAGAAAACGTTACTTGGAAAAATCTAATCAGAAACCGTTACTTGAAAAAATCCAATCTTAGGAAAAGTTTACTTAGAAAAATCCATTCTTAGAAAACGTTTACTTAGAAAAATCCAATCTTAGAAAACGTTTACTTAGAAAAATCCATTCTTAGAAAACGTTTACTTAGACAAATCTATTCTTAGAAAACGTTACTTGGAAAAATCTAATCAGAAACCGTTACTTGAAAAAATCCAATCTTAGGAAAAGTTTACTTAGAAAAATCCATTCTAAGAAAACGTTTGCTTAGAAAAATCCGATCTTAGAAAACGTTTACTTAGAAAAATCCAATCTTAGAAAACGTTTACTTAGAAAAATCCATTCTTACAAAACGTTTACTTAGACAAATCTAATCTTAGAAAACGTTACTTGGAAAAATCTAATCAGAAACCGTTACTTGAAAAAATTCAATCTTAGGAAAAGTTTACTTAGAAAAATCCATTCTTAGAAAACGTTACTTAGAAAAATCTAATCAGAAACCGTTACTTAAAAAAATCAAATCTTAGGAAACGTTTACTTAGAAAAATCTATTCTTAGAAAACGTTACTTAGAAAAATCTAATCAGAAACCGTTACTTAAAACAATCCAATCTTAGGAAACTTTTACTTAGAAAAATCCAATCTTAGACAACATTACTTAGAAAAATCCATTCTTAGAAAAACATTACTTAGCATATCCATTTTAAAGTTAATTCGCACCTAACGTTTTCCTTGAATTAGCGAAACGGAAGCAAAAAAAACTCCAGAACGTTTTGCATCTGGTCCAGAGACCCCGCTGGTATATCCTGTGAAGCGGCAAATGAAATAGAAGAATGGGTCCGTATTTTACCCAACCCCGAATTACTGAGACGAAACTTTCAATTTGTACTTTTATCCCAAGAAAATTGTTTGTTCCTTTCCAAACTCTGCGAGATTTTATCAGTGTTTCTAAAGCCACTTCTCCCCTTTCTAGGCTGAAGCTGGGCTTCCTTCTCACAGAAATTGCATTTATAAAGTAGGGGAATTGGTAAGAGAGCAAAACATTCGATTTTTTATGAATGTTTGCCAAGAATTGTTTGGATTCTGCTAATATTCGACGTTAGTTGAAGCACAAGATAAAACAACGAAATATTTCGCTTCTGTAGTATTTTAATTTTGTTTTTACGGGTAATAACACTATGATGCCGATATTGAAAAGTGAAAAGGACATGCTGTATTTTTACTGGAACTTTTTTCTCAATGAGACGTCTATTCCTTATTGTGTCTTTAGATACATTAGCAAGTTATTTCTTTAAGAGTATGTCTTTACAAATGCTTCATTTTCTATATATGGTTACCAAAATATGTTTAGAAAATACTCGACAAATCTCTAAATGCATTTCCGTAAAAAATATCCTCAAGAAAGGCCTCTAAACTTGATTATAATTCGTCTATATCATACAGTAGTGTAAACAGTTACTATTAAAACATATGAAGAATATTCACAATACAGTAATGCAAAGAGAGAGAGAGAGAGAGAGAGAGAGAGAGAGAGAGAGAGAGAGAGAGAGAGAGAGAGAGAGAGAGATGGGAACTAAAATCTTCCTAAACATAAAAATGCATAGCAATGTAAGAACTGTGGGTTTAGAGGAGTTAAAAACCATAAGTTGGTTGGATATCTTAGTCTGGTCGCATTTACTCGGCCTGAAATTTGAACTTTTGTTTTGTGAGGGTCAATAGTATATCTAGATTTTTATTGACTTTATACCGGTTCTGGAGGTTATACTATCACACAACTTCAGGTATGTTATGTAATGCTAAGGCATGTATAAATGCATGTCAATATACATATGCAAATATATATATATATATATATATATATATATATATATATATATATATATATATATATATATATATATATATATATAAGCAAGCTTTCCCCTTTACATAAGGCAAATGCTCTCCCCTTCCGTCCCTTCTATGACCTATAGTGTGGCATTCACACAATGAAAATATGTTAACAATCGTAAATCTCCAACGAAGTTCCTCGAAAATATTTTCTTTTCTATCGTCTTTCTTCCCGCTGACCGAGACGTTTCTGAGGACATTTTCTTCTTACAAATGGCATTTCCAGAAACGTTTTCTCATCCTCCTAGGGTCATAACAAGGCTTTCGCTTCGCGGGGACAGCGCCAGACTGCATTTCCCCGAAAGTAAATTTGAATTTGTGAAACGTTTATATCTTGCTTTATGTCAAGTTAGGGAGTAGGTTGGCCAGGGTACCACCACCCGTTGAGATACTACCGCTTGAGAGTTATGGTGTGTTTCGACTGGCCAGACAGTACTACATTGGATTACTCTCTCTGGTTACGGTTCATTTTCCCTTTGCCTACATACACACACTAAATAGTCTGGCCTATTCTTTACATATTCTCCTCTGTCTTCATACACCTGGCAACACAAATTACCAAAAAATTCTTCTTTACTCAAGGGGTTACTGCACTGTAATTGTTCAGTGGTTACTTTCCCCTAAGCTAGGAGAAACTCTCTAGCTATGGTAAGCAGCTCTTCTGGGAGAACACCACTCCAAAATCAAACCATTGTTCTCTAGTCTTAGGTGATACCATAAACTCTGTACCATGGTCTTCCACTGTCTTGGGTTAGAGTTCTCTTACTGAGGGTACACTGAGGCACACTATTCTCTCTCTTTTTTTCTCTTGATTTGTTAAAGTTTTTATAGTTTATATAAAAGATGTTTACTTTAATATTACTCCTCTGAAAATATTTTATTTTCCTTGTTTCCCTTCCTCACTGGGCTATTTTCCCTGCTGGAGTCCCTGAGCTTATAACCTCATGCATTTCCAACTAAGGTTGTAGCTTAGCAAGTAATGATAATGATAATGATGATAATAATAATAGATGTGGTGCCATAACGTTTTTCGACAAATTTGTATTTAGTCTTGGCTGTTATGCAATACTAGTTTACGTGACCCGTCAAAAATTACGGGTAAATATTTATATAGATATGTACACCCGCACACAGATTCAACCCTTCTCATCCATCCCCTATTAATTACACAGTCAATTTGAGCCATAATTTATCACTAAAATTATTAAAATTAATAAAATTATAATTCTTAAAATGATTAAGAGTATTATTATCATTGAAATTAATATCAAAATTAATATTATTTAAATTAATAAACTTGAAATCATATTCGTTACCTTATCTTATTAAAAAAGCCACAAATACCTCTTCATATTGAATTTGCTCTGTCTCGGGATCAAAGACCATGGGGTTGACTCATAAAATCCTTTTGTACAAAAAACTTATGAGCTTATAAGGCTAACCTGCAATTATTATTATTATTATTATTATTATTATTATTATTATTATTATTATTATTATTATTATTATTAATTATTATTAATTATTAATTATTAATTATTAATTTTAATTATTATCATTATTATTATTAAGTATTAATTATTATTAATTATTAATTATTAATTATTATTATTATCATTATTATTACTTGTTAAGCTACAACCCTAGTTGGAAAAGCAGGATGAGGAAAGGAAATAAGGAAAAATAAAACATTTCAAGAACAGTAACATAAAAATAAATATCTCCTATATAAACTATAAAAAAACTTTCATAAAACAAGAGGCAGAGAAATAAGATAGAATAGTGTGCCCGAGTGTACCCTCAAGCAAGAAAACTCTAACCCGGGACAGTGGAAGATGGATTTGATACAACAGGGATATCTAACCAATGAGCAATGCGAATATTGTGAAATTTTTCTCTCTCTCTTCTGGGTAGGAAGAGAGACGGATCAAATTTCTTTTTCTTCGGTAATCTTGAAAAGTTCTTGGCCAGCGGAAGAAGATTCGGGATACAAGGTCGTATGACAACGGAAATTGGTCAGAGAGGTAAATTAGTTCGAATTTTGTCTTGCGTTAACCCTGAAAAACCATTTTCTAAGATGAAGACGAAATTGGAGAGAGGCACATACACACATTCATGCACATATACTGTACATACTGTATGCACACACAATGTATATATGTACGTATGTATATATGTATATATATGTATATGCTGTATATATATGTATGTATATATATATGTATATACTGTATATATATGTATGTATATATATGTATATATATGTATATATGTATATATATATATATATATATATATATATATATATATGTAGATACTATATATATATGTATATATGTGTGTATATATATGTGCGTGTGTATATATATATATATATATATATATATATATATATATATATATATATATATATATACACATACATATGCATATATATATATATATATATATATATATATATATATATATATATATATATATATATACATATATATATATATACATATATATATATATATATATATATATATATATATATATATATATATACACACACATTCATACATACATACATATCACACACATGTTGAAATAAAATGATCTTCAACTCCTTGCATTATTTAAAAAGGCTATTTTTCAAGTTGAAATCTAATCATACCTCACTATCAAACTTCCGAGAATCGTATATTACGGGCAACCTGAAATTTTAACAGCTCCGATATAATATTCCGTCGAGAAGAAATCCTTTTAATTATTTCATGTCTCCGATTGGGATTGGAGAAGCAGTTTTCTGACATGTCTATAAATAAAAAAAGTAAAAAGTTAAGACATTTTGCCGTCAACTTGTTTTGTGGTATTTATGTTTGCAATAATAATAATAATGATAATGATAATAATAATAATCATAATCATTATAGTAATAATTATGATGATAATAATGATAATGATGATGATAGTAATAATAACGATCATAATAATGATAGAAATATTAATAAAAATAATAGTAATAAAAAAATAATAGCAGTAATATTATTATCATTAGAAATATTGATAATGATAACAATAAAAATAATAATAATAATAATAATAATAATAATAATAATAATAATAATAATAATAATAATAATAATAGCAATTACAATAATAATAATAATAATAATAATAATAATAATAATAATAATGATAATAATAACAATTACAATAATAATAATAATAACAATAATAATAATAATAATATAACAACAATGATAATAATAATAATAATAATAATAATAATAATAATAATAATAATAATAATATATACTATTACTTCAAATATTCCTGATAAATCAATAAGGTTTCTTAGAAAAAGGTCTATAAGAAATGTCCTTTTTATAAAATTATTATGAATTCTCTAATAAAACATATTTAAATTCTAGTCATACTGCAATGATACAACCGACTCCAAATCTATTCAAACATATGCACACTATTTTTAAAGCGATTGCAATAACATACTAGTAAGCAGATATCTCATACACCTAGAGAAAGGATCACCCCTATACTAATCGATTTACACTGGCTGCCGATTAAAGCGCGAATTGAATTTATAAAAAAATGTACAATAACCCACCAAGTTATGAGAACCGGGCGTCCAGAATACTTGAAGAGAATTGCTACATATTGCGCAGCCAAGAAATCGTTTCGACACGAGAATAGTTACAGATGGCTTCAAACTGTAGGAACCTAGATTTACGTTTACTGTAGGCTCAAGAGCCTTTAAATATGCGGCCCCGAGACTATATAATAAGCTCCCACGAAACATTCGAATGATTGAAGACATTTAAGGCTTTCAAGAGGAAACTGAAGACTTTCTTATTTCATGAGTCTTTGGACAGTGACGATTTAACAGTAAATGAACAATATGTGACTTGAAAAGTTAAATACTCTGAACGAACAAGGTAAAAGCAGCCATCAAAGTAAAGGAAAGTACACAGTTTATGTCATTATTGGCTATGGGCTAAATACATTTGGACGACTTGGTAAATATAAGGTAAATCTAAGGTATTTATAAAATGCTTCGTCCGTATTCCTATATCTAAATCAGTGAGAGCTCTTCTACCAAGTGATTTCCAGTAGTATATATCATTGGAAAGAAAGATGAGAATGCGCTGGAAAGTTTCAATTCAATGTACGAGTCTTTTCCAATGTTTCTTGTTTTACCTCCGGCAACGAAGTTGGAAGGAGGTTATGTTTTACCACCTGTTTGTGTGTTTGTGTGGGTGTGTGTACGTTTATAAACAGCCTCATGGTCATAATTATAATCGTAGAATAATGAAACTTGCAGGGATTAACTGTTATGTAAAAAGCTGGAAAAGATCAAATTTTGGAAGGTCAAGGTCAAAGGTCAAGCAAATTATCCAATTCACGAATCAGCCATAAGCTTTGACATCGTTATCACAGACTTCAAACTTGGTTCATATTTAAGTGTATGAAAATCCACGCCAATTAATACATGTTAAGGTCAAAGACCAAGGTCAAAGTCGAGGAAAAGGTTGAAAAACAAGCTGCTGTGGCGGAGGTCTGTGCTCTACTGAATGCCCCTCTAGTTTTATTATATTTCAAAGTTATTAAATTTTTTTATCTACTGTCCTTATATCACAAACGAAAATTTCTATTTTTTTCTATTTCATATAAAATTTTTTATTGTATTCAATGTTTTTTTTTTTTTTTTTTTTTTTTTGCGCTGGTAGACCGCCATTTGTCTTACAGCAGAGCTGGACTTGAAAATCATTTGGCTGGCTTCATAGTGTCAATATTTTTTCTCTCCTTTCCTCTCTCTCTCTCTCTTTTCCCAATACCTCTGCCGACAGGGAAAGAGTAATGCCTTATTTTTTGGGGGGGAGGGGGAGGGGGGGTTGACTGGAATTTTACTGCTTTTATATAAAACTTTTTTTTTTTTTTGGTTATGTGTGTGTGGTATGTGTGATTGTATTCACGTATTTCCATTTTTTTTTTTTTTTGCCCTTGCGTGTGTGTAAAAAAGTGTCAAGTTAATATAAACTTATCTAAAGGTTTCAAGATCGCTCATGAATGGCAGAGGCAACGGACAGGACAAGTACAGACTAACCATATATACTTATGATCAGCTCCCAAGCCTCCTGG
>NC_090727.1:59981503-59989003 GCF_036898095.1 Palaemon carinicauda | reverse complement strand
AAGTGCGTGCTCCATTGCAGGCGTAATTGGATGCATATTGCAAAGCATAATTCAGCTTTGCACGCAAATGTTTCACTTAAAGCCGATGATTGGAGCTTGAGTCGGAAGTCGTCTAATGCTTTTGCCTCGGTTTTGATTTTTCCAGCACAGGTGATCCCGGCATCAGGAGATCGAGTTGAAAACGAACAGATAAAAAGACATTATTGGTGAACGAAAACTTCAGGTACACGAGAGGAGGATATTGCAACAATGAATTATTTAGCATGCGGTATGTGAACGAAGTTTAACGTATTTTCAGAATTGTGAAAGTGAAATATGAAGTATTTAGTATGAAGTACGTGAACGATGTTCATCGTATTTTCAGAATGGTGAAAGTGAAATGTAGAGTATTTACTATGAGGTACGTGAACGATGTTTATCTTTTCAGAATTGTGAAAGTGAAATGTGAAGTATTTAGTATGAAGTACGTGAACGATGTTTAACGTATTTTCATTATGGTGAGAGTGAAATTATAAGGAATATGTAGGGATAAGGGGCATAAGAAAAATGGTATTAATGAAGTGGAACACATTTTTCTTTAGAATCTTAATGAAATTATACATTATTTATCTAGAGACAAATCTCTGACGTGATTGAGAACTTTTTAATATTTCAATAATTTCTCTAAAAAATATTGATCATATATTCGTTTTCCGACTTATTTATTTACCGCATTTATAAACCCTTTCCGTATGTAATCCGAAAACAGCTTGGACTAGAGGGACACTCAGTAGAGTGCAGACCTCCACAGCGGCAGCTTATTTCTCGACCTTTTGCTCGACCTTGACCTCAACATGTATTAATTGGCATGGATTTTCATAGACTTAAAAATGAACCAATTTTGAAGTCTCTGTGACAACGATGTCCAAAGTTATGGCTGATTACGTGAATTGGACATTTTGCTTGACCGTGACCTTGACCTTCCTAAAATTATTTCCAGCTTTTTACATAACAGTAAATCCCTGCAAGTTTCATTACTCTACGATCAAAATTTTGGCCAGGAAGCTGTTCACAAACAAACACACACACACACACACACACAGGGGCGAAAACATAACCTCCTTTTAACTTCATTGGTGGAGGTAATTATCCTTGAATTAAAAATGAAAATGATAAATGTTGGTAATAGAGATCGGAAAAAGAAGCTTACGTATTCTAAAGCAGATGAAAATAACATTGGTACATATAACACACCTCAACCGTAAATAAAAAAAAAAAATATATACTAAGTCGTACTGACTAAAAGCAAAAATATTTAAGCATTCCTTCAAAGCGACGTATATATCAAACACTGAATTTTAAGTTGAGTCAAACCTTAAACGGATGGAGACTCCTCCAAGAATTTCCAATGTTAAAAAAAGAAAAATATTAAAGCGATATTCGCAGACGGATTAGATGAACGACCGCCATTTTCACTCCCTCCCCGGAGAGGTCTTCAGACCGTTCTAAGCAGGTAAGAGCCTCTGGTAATATTCCTCATCATACTAATGGATGGTGTAAAGTGCTGGAGACGACGACGAGCTTTTTGACACCCTGGCACCCGTTCCTCGCCCGTCTTCAACCTCAGACTTTCCCACCGCTCTTTGACATCTCGGGGACGAAATGATCCCGTCTTCGACCTCATACTTTCCCACCGCTCTTTGACATCTCGGGGACGAAATGATCCTGTCTTCGACCTCATACTTTCCCACCGCTCTTTGACATCTCAGGGACGAAATAATCCTGTCTTCGACCTCATACTTTCCCATCGCTTTTAGACATCTCGGGGACGAAATGATCACGTCTTCGACCTCATACTTTCCCACCGCTCTTTGACATCTCGGGGACGAAATTACCCTGTCTTCGACCTCAGACTTTCCCACCGCTTTTTGACATCTCGGGGACGATATGATCCCGTCTTCGACCTCATGCTTTCCCACAGCTCTTTGACATCTCGGGGACGAAATGATCCCGTCTTCGAACTCAGACTTTCCAACCGCTCTTTGACATCTCGGGACGAAATGACCCTGTCTTCGACCTCATACTTTCCCAACGCTCTTCTCGGGGACGAAATGATCCCCTCTTCGACCTCAGACTTTCCCACTGCTCTTTGACAACTCGGGGACGAAATGATCCCGTCTTCGACCTTAGACTTTCCCACTGCTCTTTGACATCCGGGAACGAAATGATTATTCATTCTCAAATTGCGGAGACTATGGAGGAGACGAGCGAGTGCAGTGGATAAGTAGTAACATTTGGCAATGCATTGGAAGGGATGCATATGACTGGAAAACAACGTGGTACTAAGAGGTTCATTAGCAGAGAGCATGCCTTCGTCACGCCAAACAGTCTTATTATGCACTTAATTCCACTGTGTACTTGTACTTCGATATATTTTCTTTAAAATCTAATGGATTTGTCCTTGAGTCATACGCCACATGTCAACCAAGTTTCGTTGAAATGTTGTTCATAAACCAAAATTAAGCTAACAAAATATTTGCCATTTACTCAACGTTGCTAATTTCAAAAGGATTCCTACGTACCTGTATTTTGATGTACTTTATCCGAAATGTTACAGATACATCCTTGGGTCATACCAAACATGACTACCAGGTTTGGTCAAAATCGGTACAGTAGTTTTTGTGGAAATTTGCTCAAAAAACAAATTAACAAAAGACGACACAAAAGTAGAAATGCTTCTATTTTGACAAACACGTATATTTCTATTACCAATGGTGATGTAGTTGGCTATTCATGTATCTTGGCCTACATAACGAATATAAAAAATCTTAATTGCAGTTCAAAGGTTTAAATACCGATCATGAACGGCAGAGGCAAGGGGAAGTAACAAGGTCCTAGCTAACGAGGCAATGCACCAGAGACTGACATACTTTTATATATATATATATATATATACATATGTATATATATACATACATATATATATATATATATATATAAGTATGTCAGTCTCTGGTGCAATGTGCACCAGAGACTGACATACTTATATATATATATATATATATATCTATATATATTTATATATATAATATGTATATATATATACATACATATATATATATATATATACATATATACACACACACACACACACACATATATATATATATATATATATACTGTATATATATATATACATATACATATGTGCTCAACGCCCAATATAGGACAAGAGAGGGCCAGGCAACGGCTGCTGATGACTCGCCAGGTAGACTTACAGACTCCCCAAAACGCGCCCCCCCCTCCTTAGCCCACAAGAATGGTGAGGATGTAGACACTACAGGAATCTAACGAGTTTGAGAGGGATTCGAACCCCAGTCAAGTCAGATTGCCAAGCAGGGACGTTTCCAATTGGCCGCCATAATATCAAATAGCACATACATGAATTATGGCATTATTATTATTATTATTATTATTATTACTAGCCAAGCTACAACCCTAGTTGGAAAAGCAAGATGCTATAAGCCCATAGGCTCCAACAGGGAAAAATAGCCCAGTGAGGAAAGGAAATAAGGAAATAAATGAATGATGAGAATAAATTAACAATATATCATTCTAAGAACAGTAACAGCGTCAAAACAGATATGTCCTATATAAACTATTAACAACGCCAAAACAGATATGTCATATATAAACTTAGAAGAAAATAATTATATATATGAATTGGAAGAAAAAGTAGATCTTTTTAAATTCGTCCAAACTTTACCTCTTGCTTGAGGGTGCACTCGGGCACACTATTCTATCTTATTTCTCTTACTCTTGTTTTGTCAAAGTTTTTATAGTTTATATAGGAGATATTTAATCTAAGGTTTTTAGTTCTTGAAATATCTTATTTTTTCCTTGTTTCCTTTCCTCCCTGGGTTATTTTTTTCCCTGTTGCAGCACCTAAGCTTATACCATCCTTCTTTTCCAAATAGGGTTGTAGCTTAGCAATCAATAATAATAATAATAATAATAATAATAATAATAATAATAATAATAATAAAGTAGGTTCACCCGTCAATACGCGAGTAAAAGAAAACTCTGCCTATATCCAAAGTCAATCTTTCCCTGTTGGAGCACCTAAGCTTATGCCATCCTGCTTTTCCAAATAGGGTTGTAGCTTAGCAATTACTACTACTACTACTACTACTACTACTACTACTACTACTACTACTACTACTACTAATAATAATAATAATAAAGTAGGTTCACCCGTCCATACGCGAGTAAAAGAAAACTGCATATATCCAAAGTCAATCAAAACAGGAGATCTGTTTTCGCTTTCTCAGACGCATGATTCGATTTCACACGATTAGTTGACAATTGCAGGAACTGCGCGCAAGCAATCAATTAAACAAAAACAACTTGTTTGTCTTTTACTTTATTCGTCTTTTTTCGCTTATTTGGTTTTATTTATGTCTTAGTGAGCCTAAAGTGATTATCTTTTAGCAATATTTATTTAGATGATGTTACTGTTCTTAAAATATTCATTTTCCCTTGTTTCCTTTCCTCACTGGGCTATTTTCCCTGATGGGGCCCCTGGGCTTGTAGCATCCTGCTTTTCCAACTAGGGTTGTAGCTTAGCAAGTAGTAATAATAATAATAATAATAATAATAATAATAATAATAATAATAATAATAATAATAATAATAATAATGGCTTTTATAAAGACTTTGTTTACAAGTAATGCTGATAAGGATTTAGTTATCTATGGAAATGAGAAATTTTTACAGCTTCGTCTGTTTACAATGAATTGAATAAAAATTATAAATAGGCAGATAATAGAAGCCTTCACATTTATCTTTAAATTTACACGTAAAATCAATTTTATAAAAATAGTGATAGATTTTTACTTTCAATGTTAAAATATAATTTTTCTAAAGGTCTCTCATGAATGGTAGTAGCAAGGTATAGTGACAATACCCTTGCAGGACAATGTCCTAATGTCCTAGAGACAACCATATATATATACGTATATATATATATATATATATATACATATATACATATATATATATATATATATATGTATATATATATATATATATACACATATATATATATATATACACACACCACACACACACATATATATATATATATATATATATAAAATCAGCGCCTAAGAATCCTCTCCACCTAAGCTAGGACCAGGGAGAGCCAGGCAATGGCTACTGATTATTCAGCAGGTAGGCCTATAGGATCCCCCAAAGCCCCCATACTTAGCTCACAAGGATAGTGAGGTTACCGATACTACAAGAAGCTATCGAGCTTGAGCGAGGCTCGAACCCCAGTCGGCAGATAGCTAGGTAGGGACGTCACTAATAGGCTGCCGCCACTCTAAAGCGTCATAGACTCAACAAAAGCATAAAGTAAAATCCATGGCATACTATACGAAATTCTATTTAATGAGGCGCATTTGCACTGACTCACAAGGGTGCCCCTTTAGCTTGGAAAAGTTTCCAACAAGAATGATATATTGTTAATTTATTCAAAAAAGTTCAAAGTTTGAGCAAATGTTTTTATGTTGACCAGGCTGAGATGAATCTTTTTATAGTTTATATATGACAAATCTGTTTTTGACGTTGTTAATAGTTTATATAGGACATATCTGTTTGGCGTTGTTACTGTTTTTAGAATGATTTATTGTTAATTTATTCTCATCATTTACTTATTTCCTTATTGCCTTTCCTCACTGGGCTATTTTTCCCTATTGGAGCCCTTGGGCTTATAGCATCTTGGCTAATAATAATTTCCCTATTAGAGCCTTAGGCTTATAGCATCTTGCTTTTTCAACTAGGGTTGTAGCTTGGCTAATAATAATAATAATAATAATAATAATAATAATAATGATAATATTAATAATAGCTTATTAGTTAGAATTATCTTGTCCGACCAATCAGCTAGCAGGAAACTTTCCCGAGCAAAATGGGGCACCCATGTGAGTCGGTGTAAATACACCCCATTGAAAAAAAATTGTGTATAGGTCCTGGTTCCATAGATAAAGATGATTAGAATGTTCTGAAACAGGCTTAAGAGCTAATTGGCTGATAAAAATGAAACTACTCGTGGTTTTACATTTAAATGCAATTCTTCCATCTTTTGAAAACCAGTTTCTGATGCAGGGTAAAGTAATGAACGAAATTAAGAAATTTTAATTACTATTTCAAAGGTTCAAACTTGCAGCATGTGTTTTTATGTTGAACAGGCTGACATAAGTCTTTTTATCGTTTACATAGGAAAACATCTGTTTTGATGTTAATTATTTCTCATATCGTTTATTTATTTCCTTATTTCCTTTCCTAACTGGGCTATTTTTCACTGTTGGAGCCCTTGGGCTTATAGCATCATGCTTTTCCAACTAGGTTGTAGCTTGGCTATTAATAATACTAATAATATCTGGGGTATTTTTCCCCTCTTGGAGCCCTTGGGCTTATAGCATCTTGCTTCTCCAACTAGGGTTGTGGCCTAGCTATCAATAATAATAACAATATCTAGGCTATTCTCCCTGTTGGAAAGCCTTTAGGCTTACAGCATCTTGCTTTTCCAACTAGGGTTGTAGCTTGTATATTAATTATAATAATAATGATAATTATACAGCATGGTGTTCCATAAACCATCGTGCCCCATGGAAGTGTTCAACACTGTAACGAAGAGCTGCCAAAAAAAAAAATAAATAAATAAATAAAAAAAAAAATAAAAAAAATTGCCTATGGCGAGAACCAAACCACTTGCGTATATAAGCAGGAGACAGTACTCTCGTATATCTTTTGAAATTTATGCCTCTTACTATCCAGAGAAAATTGCCGCCTTGAAGCCCACATGAATCATAGCTCATAGTTAATATGTCAGGATATAAGCTCCCTCTTGCCTATGGAGAAGTCCTGCCACTTTTAATTTGAAGTTTGTATTTGATAATACTCTATAAGTGTATGGGGTCCTGTTTCGGTATGCAATCTTATTTATGACGTGATCTCAGAAATCATTATTTTGCTTTGGTATGTGATCTCAATATTTTTCAAGATGTGAAAAAAAGAATAGAAAATCTAATGGTTCTTGCTTCACCATCTTAAAAAAAACATTTACAATATTAATCTACCACTTTGCCCCTAAATATAATTTTCTATAAAAACCAAAGGAATATAACCCTTGCCGTGTGCATAGACACAGCTTTGCCAGAATTACTCCTGCCACCTTTCTCTTTCTTCTGATCCGTAGCTAAGTATTACAGAAGATTTACTGCCATTGTTTTTCAAACCAGGAATATTTCTTTTTCTTTGGCTTTACTTCCTCGCTTTTCGCTGGCTTCGAAACTTCTGGTTCATTACTCGAAATTCGAACAGAAAATCACAACCGATACTTAAAGCTCTTGTTTTACGAAATATCAAGTCTTTGAAAAATTCAAGGGGAGAGAAGTATAAACTCCGGAAAGGTTAGATGCAAGACATTTTATAACTTGTAAAATTATTTTTTTTAGG
>NC_090727.1:59961009-59973509 GCF_036898095.1 Palaemon carinicauda | reverse complement strand
ACTATATTTTCTATTTCATATCCATTTTTTATTGTATTCAATGGTATTTTTTTTTTTTTTTGCGCTGGTAGACCGCCATTTGTCTTACAGCAGAGCTGGACTTGAAAATCATTTGGCTGGCTTCATAGTGTCAATATTTTTGTTCTCCTTCTCTCTCTCTCTCTCTCTCTCTCTCTCTCTCTCTCTCTCTCTCTCTCTCTCTTTTCCCAATACCTCTGCCGACAGGGAAAGAGTAATGCCCTATTTTTTGGGGGGCTGGAATTCTTCTGCTTTCTTATAAAACCTTTTTTGCTTTTGTTATGTGTGTGTGGTATGTGTGATTGTATTTCCATTTTTTGGTTTTGTCTTTGTATTCCAATATTGTGTATAAGTGCGTAAAAAGGTGTCAAGTTAATGTAAACTTATCTAAAGGTTTTAAGCTCGCTCATGAATGGCAGAGGCAAAGGACAAGACAAGTAGAGACTAACCATATATACTTATGATCAGCTCCCAAGCCTCCTGGCGTTCAAGCTAGGACCAAGGAGGGCCAGGTAATGGGTGCTGATGACTCAGCAAGAACACATATAACCATGCCTTATCTCACAAGGAGGGTAAGGTTACAGAAACCACTTGAAACAATGGGATTTGAGAGGGTCTTGAAAATCTAACAATTTAAGCTAAAAATTCAAATAACTTTTTCCCTTACACATTGTCTTAAATGAGCTTACTTATTCGTTTAGTATGGCTGGCAAGCATATAGGATAACCACAGTAAGGCTAGAAAGAACATAATACCAATCATAGTAAGGCAGGCAAGAATGTTGGTTTGTAAGAATGACAATCAATGTAAGGTTGGAAAGATTGTATGGCAATCATAGTAAGGCTAGAAAGAACATATAACCAATCATATTAAGGCTGACAAGAATGTTGGCTTTTAAGAATATATAATAATCAATGTAAGGCTGGCAAGGTTATATGAAAAGCATAATAAGGCTGGCAAGATTATATGACAATCATAGTAAGGCTGGCAAGGTTATATGACAAGCATAGTAAGACTGGCAAGATTGTATGGCAATCATAGTAAGGCTGGCAAGATTATATGACAATCATAGTAAGGCTGGCAAGATTACAGTATATGACAATCATAGTAAGGCTGGCAAGATTATATGACAATCATAGTAAGGCTGGCAAGATTACAGTATATGACAATCATAGTAAGGCTGGCAAGATTATATGACAATCATAGTAAGGCTGACAAGATTGTATGGCTATCATAGTAAGGCTGGCTAGATTATATGACAATCATAGTAAGGCTGACAAGATTATATGACAATCATAGTAAGGCTGGCAAGGTTATATGAAAAGCATAGTAAGGCTGGCAAGATTGTATGACAATCATAGTAAGGCTGGCAAGAATATGTAACAAACAGTTATGGTTGGCAAGGATATATAACAATAAGGGTAAGGCTGGCAAGATATGTCAATCATAATGATAATAATCATAGTATGGTTGGACAAAATATATAACAAGTCATAGGGACACAACATTTGGATATTCAATTATACAAAAGCTGTGTATACACCAATGAATGTAATGTATTTAAAAAAAAAATTACTGGAGTAACAATATGCATATTGTAAATAAATGAAATAAAACTCAGATTTAAATTTATCATTCGATAAGAAATAAAATACATTGAAAAGAAAACAGAAAAAAATTCTCCCTCTTAGAAAAAATATATTTTCCACTTGAAGAGTAATGACCCTTTCTTATAACTGAATTGAAAATAAAAAAAAAATGACTTAAAAATTTAGTGTTTCAATTTAAAGAGAAGAAAAACCATTTATCAATGTTTGCATGTGGTTCAATTATCCGATCAAGTTAGCAGCAGCCTCTTGCTGATCTTGATATGTTCCCCTTTATCGAAAAGAGAATCGATAAAATTGGATAGAAATGATTATCTCAAAATAGGAAATAAGCAGTATTTGTTCAACTCTTTTTAAAGGAGGAAAGAAGTCTCTTGTAGAGAGAGAGAGAGAGAGAGAGAGAGAGAGAGAGAGAGAGAGAGATAGCAACGTCATCGTGGAAGTTATTGATAATAAAATATTAAAATATGATATATATAAATAAATAAATATATATATGTAGAGTATATATACATATATATATATATATATATATATACACATATATAGAGTATATATATAGTATATATAGAGTATATATATAAATAGATATATCTTATTTTAATATTTTCATATCAATAACTTCCACGATGACATTTCTATATATTTAATTCTCTCTCTCTCTCTCTCTCTCTCTCTCTCTCTCTCTCTCTGCTGAGTTTGTGATGAATCTGTTCGACAGTTTTCCTTTTATTTATATGAATTTAATTATGTACCTTTAAGCTCGCTCTCTCTCTCTCTCTCTCTCTCTCTCTCTCCTCTCTCTCTCTCTCTCTCTCTCTCTCTACGTTTAGATAAATTCGCTCTACCCAAGAGCAAAATGGAGTCTTTGAGAGATCCAAAATTCTCTCTCTCTCTCTCTCTCTCTCTCTCTCTCTCTCTCTCTCTTCGCAGAATTTGTTACCCGTATCTGAGAGAGTTTACCCTATGTATATGCATTTGATCTAGTTTCTCTCTCTCTCTCTCTCTCTCTCTCTCTCTCTCTCTCTCTCCTTTTCCATGAATATTTACACCCCCTCGTCTACTTAATCTCTTGCGATACAGCAGCCTTGCAGTCCCATTTTTCTATTTTAGTACACTCTGATGAGTCGTGTGTTTGCATTTGTTATCTCACCAGGCCCATTTTGTGAACATTCGCGCAATTTGAGCCTTTTCTTCTGGGATTAATATATCTTGGATCTCTCTAGTGTCTCAATATCAGTGCAAATATGTTTTGCACGAAAGTCGTTAATCGTCGCCTCAAAAAAAAAAAAAAAAAAAAAAAAAAAAAAAAAAAAAATATGGTAATGTTTTGTAATGTCAAAGGAGTTGTAAAGCTGGTTTTGTATGAAAGTTGCCAATCGTCGCCTATTACATTAAAAAAAAATAAATAAAAAAAAAGTAGTAATGTTTTGTAATGTTAAAGGAGTTGTAAAGTATTTGAAATGAACAAAAACATTTGCTTCGTTTTCTACAATTTCACGGCTAATTGTGATAAACTTAAGAGTACGCGACCCGTCAACAGTTACGTCTAAATGTTTAGGTAGATATTCACACATACAGATTCAACCCTTTTCACCCCATCCCCCTATCTTACCTACAACACGGCAGTTGTGGTTTCCGAGTGTACCAATCGGGGTACCCCCTCTCACCAGGGTATAACTACTGTCTCCTAATCCCTACCTGAGGGATGGGAAATTATATATATATATATATATATATATATATATATAAAATGTATATATATATCTATATATACACATGCATATATACATAGCATATATATACATATATATATATATATATAAATATATATATATATATATTACATATATATATATATAAATATATATATATATATATATATATATGTATATACTTCTGAAGAAGCATCACGAAACTAATCAGGATTTAATCAAATATTTCATATCTTCATTTTCCCTGTGGTTCTTTTGCATCTGAGCACCACGTTTCCCTGTGTTTTTTACGCATATATATATATATATATATATATATATATGTATTTATTTATTCATATATATATATTTATATATATATATATATATATATATATATTTGTGACTATCATATGATATTTCTGCGCAATACATATAGTTCCCCCAATCAATGCTATCCCATTGTTATCATGTCAATGTCTGTATCTACTCTCAATCCATGCTCCTTACCACAATTACTGTGCTTTCAGAATTTAGAAAGAAGAAAAAATAATAACTATATTAATAAAAATAACAATAATAGTGAGAATATTAATAATAAAAATAACTATGTCCATAATAACGATAAAAGTGCTTATATTATTGATATCAATTATAGTAATAATACTGATAGTGAATTAAATAACGCTGATCACAATAATACTTCTATTAATAGCAACAACAATAATAATAATAAAATACTTCATAATAACAATATTAATAATAATGATAGTAATGGTGTTAACTCTGATCACAATAATACTGCTATTAATAGCAACAATAATAATAATAATAACAAAACATTTCATAGTAAAAATAGAAATAAAAAGATAGTAATGTTGTTAATAACTCTGATTATAATAATACTGCTATTAACAGCAACAACAAAAATAATAATAAAACATTTCATAGTAACAATAGTAATAAAAAGATAGTAATGATGTTAATAACTCTGATCATAATAATACTGCTATTAATAACAACAACAAAATAATAATAAGACATTTCATAGTGAAAATAGTAATAAAAAGATAGTAATGTTGTTAATAACTCTGATCATAATAATACTGCTATTTATAAAAAACAATAATAATAAAAAATTTAATACTAACAATGGTAATAAAAAGATAGTAATGTTGTTAATAACTCTGATCATAATAATACTGCTATAAATAACAACAATAATAATAATAAAACATTACATAGTAACAATAGTAATAAAAAGATAGTAATGTAGTTAATAACTCTGCTGTTGCTATTAATAACAACAATAATAAAAATAAAAAGGCTTCATAATTAATTAAGTCTACTTACTAAGCAAATAAAGAAAACTCTTTCATTAGTTGTAAGTAAAATAAAGAAAATAAAAACTAAGTAAAATCAAACTGCAATAAACTACAAAGACACTGTAGGAAGCTGTAGTTAAGAACGTACAGTTGGTTTCATTAATTCCAGCACACTTAATGGGAAGGTAGGGAGCCATCAGTGTACCGGAATTAATGATGCCAACTGTACAGGAAAACTTTAACTACTTGAGGCACGTCCTGAGAGACCCCCCTCTCCCCACCTTGAGAGACCCACTGGGGTCTTACGCCCCCCCCCCCCCACACACACACCTCCAACTGCATAATCTTCAAAACCCAAGGGACTAAGGAATAAAATATCATCTTTCCTCATATTTCGTAGATGTATATACATTAGCAAGAAGGGTAACCCCATCTCCCTTCCATTATGCATCTACAGAGAAGGGAAAAAAATATGCAAAGAATATGCAGTGTCAATTAGACAAAAAATAAAAAAAAAAAATAATAATAATTCTTATTCCAAGAAATGGTATAATATTTCAATACCAGAAATGGCTTATTATTTCAATACTAACAATGGTATCCTACTTCAATACTAAAAATGTATAATATTTCATTACTAAAAATGGTATAATATTTCAGTACTAGTGTGTTTTAAGGCACCTTTTTGAGGATTATATAATCTCTTGAATGTAATAACACAGCTAATTGCCACTTTAACTAACGACATTGAAACACGAACTATTCTACCTCATATAAATGTAGAAATAAACTTCAAGGCGGGACTGTGGCTCAATGATTCGTGAATAATGTCCTAACAATAATCTATCTACATAAAATAAAACCATCAGGCCTATCAGCAGAAAGGAAATGCATTTGCAAAACCACAAGCAAGTGCGTGCTCCATTGCAGGCGTAATTGGATGCATATTGCAAAGCATAATTCAGCTTTGCACGCAAATGTTTCACTTAAAGCCGATGATTGGAGCTTGAGTCGGAAGTCGTCTAATGCTTTTGCCTCGGTTTTGATTTTCCCAACACAGGTAATCCCGGCATCATGAGATCGAGTTGTAAACGAACAGATAAAAAGACATTATTGGTGAACGAAAACTTCAGGTACACGAGAGGAGGATATTACAACAATGAATTATTTAGCCTGCGGTCCGTGAACGATGTTTAACGTATTTTCAGAATTATGAAAGTGAAATGTGAAGTATTTAGTATGAAGTACGTGAACTATGTTCAACATATTTTCAGAATGGGGAAAGTGAAATGTAGAGTATTTACTATGAGGTACGTGAACGATGTTTATCTTTTCAGAATTGTGAAAGTGAAATGTAAAGTATTTAGTATGAAGTACGTGAACGATGTTCAACGTATTTTCAGAATTGTGAAAGTGAAATGTGAAGTATTTAGTATGAAGTACGTGAACGATGTTTAACGTATTTTCAGAATGGTGAGAGTGAAATTATAAAGAATATGTAGGGATAAGGGGCATAAGAAAAATGGTATTAATGAAGTGGAACACACTTTTTTTTTTAGAATCTTAATGAAATTATACATTATTTATCTAGAGACAAATCTCTGACGTGATTGAGAACTTTTTAATATTACAATAATTTCTCTAAAAAATATTGATCATATATTCGTTTTCCGACTTATTTATTGACCGCATTTATAAACCCTTTCCGTATGTAATCCGAAAACAGCTTGGACTAGAGGGACACTCAGTAGAGTGCAGACCTCCACAGCGGCAGCTTATTTCTCGACCTTTTGCTCGACCTTGACCTTGACCTCAACATGTATTAATTGGCATGGATTTTCATAGACTTAAAAATGAACCAATTTTGAAGTCTCTGTGACAACGATGTCCAAAGTTATAGCTGATTACGTGAATTGGACATTTTGCTTGACCGTGAACTTGACCTTCCAAAAATTATTTCCAGCATTTTACATAACAGTAAATCCCTGCAAGTTTCATTACTCTACGATAAAAATTTTGGCCAGGAAGCTGTTCACAAACAAACACACACACACAGGGGCGAAAACATAACCTCCTTTTAACTTCATTGGTGGAGGTAATTATCCTTGAATTAAAAATGAAAATGATAAATGTTGGTAATAGAGATCGGAAAGAGAAGCTAGCGTATTCTAAAGCAGATGAAAATAACATTGGTACATATAACACACCTCAACAGTAAATTAAAAAAAAATATACTAAGTACGACTAAAAGCAAAAATATTTAAGCATTCCTTCAAAGCGACGTATATATCAAACACTGAATTTGAAGTTGAGTCAAACCTTAAAGCGGATGGAGACTCCTCCAAGAATTTCAAATGTTAAAAAAAGAAATATATTAAAGCGATATTCGCAGACGGATTAGATGAACGACTGCCATTTTCACTCCCTCCCCGGAGAGGTCTTCAGACCGTTCTAAGCAGGTAAGAGCCTCTGGTAATATTCCTCATCATACTAATGGATGGTGTAAAGTGCTGGAGACGACGACGAGCTTTTTGACACCCTGGCACCCGTTCCTCGCCCGTCTTCGACCTCAGACTTTCCCACCGCTCTTTGACATCTAGGGGACGAAATGATCCCGTCTTCGACCTCATACTTTTCCACCGCTCTTTGACATCTCGGGGACGAAATGATCCTGTCTTCGACCTCATTTTTTCCCACCTCTCTTCTTGGGGACGAAATGATCCCGTCTTCAACCTCATACCTTCCCACTGCTCTTCTTGGGCACGAAATGATCCCCCCTTCGACCTCAGACTTTCCCCACTGCTCTTTGACAACTCGGGGACGAAATGATCCCGTCTTCGACCTCAGACTTTCCCACCGCTCTTTGACATCTAGGGGACGAAATGATCCCGTCTTCGACCTCATACTTTTCCACCGCTCTTTGACATCTCGGGGACGAAATGATCCTGTCTTCGACCTCATTTTTTCCCACCTCTCTTCTTGGGGACGAAATGATCCCGTCTTCAACCTCATACCTTCCCACCGCTCTTCTTGGGCACAAAATGATCCCCCCTTCGACCTCAGACTTTCCCCACTGCTCTTTGACAACTCGGGGACGAAATGATCCCGTCTACGACCTCAGACTTTCCAACCGCTCTTTGACATCTAGGGGACGAAATGATCCCGTCTTCGACCTCAGACTTTCCAACCGCTCTTTGACATCTAGGGGACGAAATGATCCCGTCTTCGACCTCATACTTTCCCACCGCTCTTTGACATCTCAGGGACGAAATGATCCCCCCTTCGACCTCAGACTTTCCCCACAGCTCTTTGACAACTCGGGGACGAAATGATCCCGTCTTCGAACTCAGACTTTCCCACTGCTCTTTGACAACTCGGGGACGAAATGATCCCGTCTTCGACCTCAGACTTTCCAACCGCTCTTTGACATCTAGGGGACGAAATGATCCCGTCTTCGACCTCATACTTTCCCACCGCTCTTTGACATCTCAGGGACGAAATGATCCCCCCTTCGACCTCAGACTTTCCCCACAGCTCTTTGACAACTCGGGGACGAAATGATCCCGTCTTCGAACTCAGACTTTCCCACTGCTCTTTGACAACTCGGGGACGAAATGATCCCGTCTTCGACCTCAGACTTTCCAACCGCTCTTTGACATCTCGGGGACGAAATGATCCCATCTTCGACCTCATACTTTCCCACCGCTCTTCTTGGGGACAAAATGATCCCCCCTTCGACCTCAGACTTTCCCCACTGCTCTTTGACAACTCGGGGACGAAATGAGCCCGTCTTCGACTTCATACTTTCCCACCGCTCTTTGACATCCGGGAACGAAACGATTATTCATTCTTAAATTGCGGGAACTATGACCTTTTGGAGAGTATGAAGGAGGCGAGCAAGCGCAGTGGATAAGTAGTAACATTTGGCAATGCATTGGAAGGGATGCATATGATTGGACCACAACGTGGTACTAAGAGGTTCATTAGCAGAGAGCATGCCTTCGCCAAGCCATACAGTCTTATTATGCTCTTAATTCCACTGTGTACTTGTACTTCGATATATTTCCATTAATATCTAATGGATTTGTCCTTGAGTCATACGCCACATGTCAACCAAGTTTCGTTAAAATGTTGTTCATAAACCAAAATTAAGCTAACAAAATATTTGCCATTTACTCAACATTGCTAATAATTTCAAAAGGATTCCACCGTACCTGCATTTTGATGTACTTTATCCGAAATGTTAAAGATTCATCCTTGGGTCATACCAAACATGACTACCAAGTTTGGTCAAAATCGGTACAATAGTTTTTGTGCAAATTTGCTCACAAACAAATTAACAAAAGACGATACAAAAGTAGAAATGATTCTCTTTTGAAAAACACGTATATTTCTATTACCAATGGTAATTTAGTTGGCTATTCATGTCTCTTGGCATACATAACGAATATAAAAAATCTCAATTGTAGTTCAAAGGTTTAAATACCGATCATGAATGGCAGAGGCAAGAGAAAGTAACAAGGTCCTAGCTAACAAGGCAATGCACCAGAGACTGACATATATATATATATATATATATATGTATATATACATATATATATATGTATATATATATATACATATATATATATATGTATATATACATATATATATATATATATATATATACTGTATATATACATACATATATATATATACTGTATATATATATATATATATATGTGTGTGTGTGTGTGTGTGTGTGTGCCCAACGCCCAGTATAGGACAAGGGAGGGTCAGGCAACGGCTGCTGATGACTCGCCAGGTAGACTTATAGACTCCCCCAAACGCCCCATCCTTAGCCCACAAGAATGGTGAGGATGTAGACGCTACAGGAAACTAACGAGTTGGGGAGGGATTCGAACCCCAGTCAGCCAGATTGCAAGCAGGGACGTTTCAATTGGCCGCCATAATATTAAATAGCACATACATGAATCATGGCATTAGATGAAACTAATTATATATATGAACTGGAAGAAAAAGTAGATTTTTTAAATTCGTCCAAACTTTACCTCTTGCTTGAGGGTGCAATGGGGCACACTATTCTATCTTATTTCTCTTACTCTTGTTCTGTCAAAGTTTTTATAGTTTATATAGGAGATATTTAATCTAAGGTTTTTAGTTCTTGAAATATCTTATTTTTTTCTTGTTTCCTTTCCTCCCTGGGTTATTTTCCCTGTTGGAGCCCTTAGGCTTATAACATCCTGCTTTGTGAAATACGGTTGTAGCTTAGCAATCAATAATAATAATAATAATAATAATAATAATAATAATAATAATAATAATAATAATAAAGTAGGTTCACCCGCCAATACGCGAGTAAAAGAAAACTTTGCCTATATCCAAAGTCAATCTTTCCCTGTTGGAGCACCTAAGCTTATACCATCCTGCTTTTCCAAATAGGGTTGTAGCTTAGGAATTACTACTACTACTACTACTACTACTACTACTACTACTAATAATAATAATAATAATAAAGTAGGTTCACCCGTCAATACGCGAGTAAAAGAAAACTCTGCATATATCCAAAGTGATTACCATTTAGCAATATTTATTTAGATGATGTTACTGTTCTTAAAATATTTTATTTTTCCTTGTTTCCTTTCCTTATTGGGTAAATGTGAAGGCTTCTATTATCTGCCTATTTATATATTTTACTTAATTCATTGTAAACTGAGGAAGCTGTAAAAATTTCTCATTTCCATAGATAACCAAATCCTTATCAGCATTACTTGTAAACAAAGTCTTTATAAAAGCCATTATTATTATTATTATTATTATTATTATTATTATTATTATTATTATTATTATTATTATTATTATTATTATTATTATTATTATTACTTGCTAAGCTACAACCCTATTTTGAAAAGCAGGATGCTACAACCCTATTTTGAAAAGCAGGATGCTATAAGCCCAGGGGCTCCAACAGGGAAAATAGCCCAGGGAGGAAAGGAAACAAGGAAAAATAAAATATTTGAAGAAGAGTAACATTAAAATAAATCTCTCATATATAAACTATATAAACTTCAACAAAACAAGAGGAAGAGAAATAATATAGAATAGTGTGCCCGAGTGTACCCTCAAGTAAGAGAACTCTAACCCAAGACCGTGGAAGACCATGGTACAGAGGCTATGGCACTACCCAAGACTAGAGAACAATGGTTTGATTTTGGAGTGTCCTTCTCCTAGAAGAGCTGCTTACCATGGCTAAAGTCTCTCTTCTACCCTTAGAAAGGGGAAAGTGGCCACTGAACAATTACAGTGCAGTAGTTAACCCCTTGGATGAAGAAGAATTGTTTAGTAATCTCAGTGTTGTCAGGTGTAAAGAATATGCCAGACTATTCAGTGTATGTGTAGGCAAAGGGAAAATAAACCGTAACCAGAGAGAGCCCTTGGGGTTATAGCATCTTGCTTCTCCAACTAAGGTTGTAGCTTGTATATTAATTCTAATAATTATACAGCATGGTGTTCCAGAAACCATCGTGACCAATGGAAGTGTTTAACTCTGTAACGAAGAACTGCCGCAAAAAAAAAAAAAAAAAAAAAAAAACTGCCTATGGCGAGAACCAAACCACTTGCGTATATAAGCAGGAGACAGTACTCTCGTATATCTTTTGAAATTTATGCCTCTTACTATCCAGAGAAAATTGCCGTCTTGAAGCCCACATGAATCATAGCTCATAGTTAATATGTCAGGATATAAGCTCCCTCTTGCCTATGGAGAATTCCTGCAACTTTTAATTTGAAGTTTGTATCTGGTAATACTCTTATAAGTGTATGGGCTGCTGTTTTGGTATGCAATCTCATTTATGACGTGATCTCAGAAATTATTCTTTTGCTTTGGTATGTGATCTCAAATTATTATTTTGCTTTGGTATGAGATCTCAATATTTTCAAGATGTGAAAAAAAAAAAAAAAATAGAAAATCTAATGGTTCTTGCTTCCCCATCTTAAAAAAACTTTTACAATATTAATCTACCACTTTGCCCTAAATATCATTTTCTATAAAAACAAATGAATATAACCCTTGCCGTGTGTATATACACAGCTTTGCCAGAATTACTCCTGCCACCTTTCTCTTTCTTCTGATCCGTAGCAAAGTATTACAGAAGATTTACTGCCAGTTTTTCTTACCAGGAATATTTCTTTTTCTTTGGCTTTACTTCCTCGCCTTTCGCTGGCTTCGAAACTTCTGGTTCATTACTCGAAATTCGAACAGAAAATCACAACCGATACTTAAAGCTCTTGTTTTACGAAATATCAAGTCTTTGAAAAATTCAAGGGGAGAGAAGTATAAACTCCGGAAAGGTTAGATGAAAGACATTTTATAACTTGTAAAATTATTTTTTTTAGGATCGTAATTTTTTGAAATCTCGAATACCACTGAGTTCCAAATTCTATCACGAGTAGTTTAGCAAATGTTTTATATCTCGAATAAGATTATTTTCTTAGAACGTAATTTTCTGAAATCTCGAATATCAGTGTTCTACGAATTCTATCACGGGAAGTTTAGCAAATTATTTCATTTGAACTTCATTTCCTGAAATATCAAATAACACTGTCCTCTGAATTCTATCATGGGTAGTTTTATCAAATGTTTTATATCTTGAAGAAGAAATTGATTTCATTTGCACTTAAATTCCAAAAATCTAAAATACAACTGTTCTAAGAATTCTATTATGGATATTTTATCAAATGTTTTATATGTTGAAGAAGAAAATTATTTTCTAGGATCTTCATTTTCTGAAATATCAAATACCACTCTTCTAAGAATTCTATCACAGAAATTTATTAAATAAATTTTCAATAGTTTT
>NC_090727.1:59951009-59956009 GCF_036898095.1 Palaemon carinicauda | reverse complement strand
ATGAGGTGCAAATTAGAAGAATTTGGACAGCAAAAGGGAAGAAAAGGAACAAAGAACAGAGGTAAAATCAGAAGGATATAAAGCAAGGGCAGATAAGGACCGAATGAACGAGCCCTCGGCGGTGCGCACACTCCACGGGGAACCTCGCCTTCAGCCGAAAACAAAAAACAAATGAAGAACGAAAGACTTAAAATAGAAAAGCCCACTAACAATATAAACAACAGCCGAAGCAACAGAAGCAGCTGCGGCCAGACTAGAGACCTTCATTAGAAGACAACACTGGCGGTGCACCTGAAGTCAACAACACCTCGCCTCAAGAACAACTACGATCCCGCACGCACCCATGATACAGACGCGGCCACACTACAAAAGAGCCTTTGTCTATTCTTACTATGCCTTACGAGGGACATTCACAGGAGGCAGGGCCCTTTGAATCAGCCCCGCTAATTGGACTAGAGTGTAAATAAATGCTTCTCATGGAGGCCAGCACCTACCTTGTATATTACCAGGCTGAACCCGATATATACGCATATATTTCACCATTCCCTTTCTGATCAGTTCTTTCATACGGGTGAAATACTATAACCAATAATGCATGGTCGGGAGACTTCCATTGTTTCTAAAATCTGTGGCTGCCACAATCTCTATCTCTACATATAAAAGTTTGCAATTCTGTGTTAGTAAATGCTTCTGCATCTAGTTGCAGCCCCAGGATTTGTAAAATCCCTTTGAGTTTGTTTAAGATATGGTAAAATTATGAACAATTTGGTCATTGTTGGCATAAAATAACTTCATGAAAAAAATCTCTCTCTCTCTCTCTCTCTCTCTCTCTCTCTCTCTCTCTCTCCAGAGTATGTAAATCCAATCGACTATATTCAAGATATGGTAAAAATATAAGCAATTTGATTATTATTAGCCTAAAATAACTTAATTCCTATCTCTCTCTCTCTCTCTCTCTCTCCTCTCTCTCTCTCTCTACCATGGATGGATTAATTACCGAAACAATACTTGATTTTGAGGCTTTTGCCTTGCAAACAAACGACTGCACTGAAACAGATGATGATGATGATGATGATGATGAACGTTTATAACATATTCTAAACTTGCCAGATTTGGATGAATTATCACTTCCTGAAGTTCACTGAATATATATAGTATATATATATATATATGTATATATATGTTATATATATATATATATATATATATATATTTATATATATATATATATATATTTATACATACATATTTATATATATATATATATTTATATATATGTATTTATATACATTTATATATATCATATATATTTATGTATATGTTTATATATATGTATATATATATAAAAGAGAGAGAGAGAGAGAGAGAGAGAGATGAGAGAGAGAGAATGTTAATATTTATAGTAAATTGTATGTTTTAATACTAAAATATGTGAACTATCTCATCAATGGATATTAATAATATATATATATATATATATATATATAGGTAAGTTGTAATGAAAGTGTTTCTCGGTTATGATAATATTATGTAATAATTAGTTGAATTGAAATAAAAACGTTTTCATATAGCTTCGATTTTCATAAAAAATATATTTTCAAAACGTTCATATCGTGTTTTTACAATATACCCTCTTAAGGGAGACGGAATTCTTTTATTCCTTATTTGATTACGGTAGCCTATTGGAAACGTCTCCGTCTTGCAATCTGTTGAACGGGAAGTTCGAAACAGAGCAACATCGATAGTTTCTAGTACGTGTCTGCAACCTCACCATCCTTGTGAGCTTGTGTTGGGGGAGTTTGGATTGAGCCTATACGTCTACATACTAAGTCATCAGCAGTCATTGCCTGGCCCTCCCTGGTCTTTACTTAATGGGGGAGGGGGGCTGATCTTATGTATGGTCAGTCTCTAGGGAATTGTCCTGCCCTTGCTTTTTACCATTCATGAGCGACCTTTAAGCCTTAAAATAGTGTAGGATTATTTTCCATTCTCTTGGGGAGACCTATAGGTCTATCTGCTGAATCCTCATCAGCCATTGTCTGGCCCTCCCTGGTCCCTAGCCTGACGGAGAGGTGGCTTAAGTGCTGATCATATGTATAGAGTATATGGCCAGTCTTTAAGACAATTTCCTCTCCCTTGCTTTTGCCATTCATGAGTGACCTTTTAAACCATAAAATAGTGTCGGAACGCTCTCTATTCTTTGAGGGGAAACATACGGGTTCTACCTGCCGAATCAGCAACAGCCATTGCCTGGCCCTCCCCGGTTCTAGCTTGCCTTTTGCAAGTGGTTTACTTAATATCCTCTTGTTTGGGGGCACACTGAGACATGCTGTTTTATCTTATTTCTCTCTCTCTCTCTCTCTCTCTCTCTCTCTCTCTCTCTCATATGTGAAGGATCTAATCTAATGTTGTTACTGTTTTTGAAATATTTCATTTTTATTGTTTATTATTTTCTTGTGGTTTATTTATTTCTTTGCTTCCTTTCCTCACTGGGATATATTTCCCTGTTGGAGCACTTGAGCTTATAGCATATCTTGCTTTTCCAACAAGGATTATAGCCTGGCTTGCAATAATAATAATTATAATAATAATCTAATCCTTTAAGCAATATCACCAGTGTACAATTCGTTAATCTCACCGGAGTTATTTCCAGTATTCACTGCATTGCTCTGGCCAATATTCCTTTCAGTATCAGTAGTTCACACAGCTAACGATCCTTTCTCTTTTCACAGAGAGTTTGGAACAATTATGCACCAATTGGTTCTCACGGTTGAATGCACCTTGATGGTCGCAAAACGGGAGATGGCAAAAGTTTGGCTCTAAATTATGAATATGTGCCTCGTGTTGATACCGGGGGTTTCAGCAAAGCTTTTCAGTTTCTCTTTTCAGTGTTTTTCTTTTTTTTTATTTCAGTGACAGGGATTAGAAATAACACTATGAGGGAGATTACTAGAGTTGCCATATGTGGATGAGATCATGATGAGGGGTAGATGGAGGTGGTTTGGGCATGCTCTTCGCACTCACCAAATGAGATTAGTTCGCCAAATGTTCAGCTGGGCTCCACAGGCAAAGAAGAGTTGGGAGGCCAAGGCCTACAGGTCTGAAGACTATGAAGCGTGAAGTAGATGATGATGAAGGGAGAAGTATTGAATTAAAACCTCAAGATAAGACGACTGGTTAAAAACTAACCAAGGCCCTTTGCGTCAATAAGCGTAAAAAGAGATCATGATGATGATGATGATGAAGGTTGAATAGTTATAAGGATTAGTAAGGTCAGTGAATTACCTCTTAATTTCATAATCATCATCATCTCATCCTACAGCTATTGACGCAAAGGGCCTCAGTTAGATTTCACCAGTCGTCTCTGTCTTGAGCTTTTAAATCAATACTTCTCCATTTATCATCTCCTACTTTGCGCTTCATAGTCCTAAGCCATGCAGGCCTTGGTCCTCCAACTATTTAAGTGCATTGTGGAGCCCAGTTGAAATTGTGATGAACCAATCTCTCTTGGGGAGTGCGAAGAGCATACCCAAACCATCTCCATCTACCCCTCACCATGATCCTCATCCCCATTTGACACTCGAGTAATCTCTCCCATACAGTTTCATTTCTATCCTGTCCTGCCATTTAACTCCCAATAGTCTACTCTTAATTTAGCTACAAATAATGATAAGATACATATCATTAAAGAAATTCAGCTTTTAATTAATGAAATAATAGTTTTTTTTTACCATTAAGAATGATCAAAATTAATTCTTTTTTTATCCAACTTATATTCTCAATTAGATGTTTTCACCAATGAAAAAGATGCCCCCTTATATACTATTCTCTCTCTCTCTCCTCTCTCTCTCTCTCTCTCTCTCTCCATCAACATACTTTGTTATCAAGAAGGGTTTACTACTGACAAACTTATCCCCGTATATAAATACAATCTCTCTCTCTCTCTCTCTCTCTCTCTCTCTCTCTCTCTCCATCAACATACTTTGTTATCAAGAACGGTTTACTACTGACAAACTTTTCCCGTATATAAATACAAACTCTCTCTCTCTCTCTCTCCTCTCTCCTCTCTCTCTCTATCCATCCATCAACATAACTTTGTTATCAAGAACGGTTTACTACTGACAAACTTTTCCCGTATATAAATACAAACTCTCTCTCTCTCTCTCTCCTCTCTCTCTCTCTCTCTCTATCCATCCATCAACATACTTTGTTATCAAGAAGGGTTTACTACTGACAAACTTTTCCCGTATATAAATACAATCTCTCCTCTCTCTCTCTCTCTCTCTCTCTCTCTCTCCTCCAATATGCCATCATGCCCCAAACCTTCTCAATCAATTCCAGTTCAATCTCGCCAAGAAGCCAAAAGGCATTTCCCTCGAGGTATTTATGACTTCAGGTCATTTTTTCCCATCTTCTCGTCATGGATGAGTTTGACTTTGATTTTCGATTGGATATTTCATTATTATTATTATTATCATTATTATTATTATTATTATTATTATTATATCATGTATTATCTAATATTTATTATTTATTATTTAATATTCATTATTTAATATTAATATACTATTTATTATATAATTTATTATTTTTGTTATTTTTATTATTTCCAATATTATTGTTATCCTTTATCATTATTATTGTTATTATTATTATTATCATCATCATCATCATTATTATTATTATTATTATTATTATTATTATCATTATTATTATCATTATCATTATTATTATTATTACAGTATTATTATTATTATTATTATAATTACCCTAAGATACTAAACACTAATTGCAGTCTGTTTTTCAATAGGTATCAAGCATTGTCCTTTGATAGGGCAATGTCACTGTCCCTTGCCTCTGCCATTCATGAGCAGCCTTTAAAACTTAAAATACCTTTAAATGCAGATCCCAAATAAATTTAACAGTACAATAGATACGTCAGAGTAATTTTTTTCTTTTAGGAATAAGACTTTCGTCGTTTAGGAAAAAGATACTCTTGG
>NC_090727.1:59941021-59946021 GCF_036898095.1 Palaemon carinicauda | reverse complement strand
ACCCAGTTGTTGTGACAATCTTTTATAATGCCTCTTTGATTAATGGCATTTTGAGAATTAAATTAATCTGTTTAATGTTTATAGGCAGGCCTCCTCCGTCATGAGGTTCAATACTAAGATTGATGATAGAATTGAGGATTCATATCCTGATAACTGTAAGATTTTCATCATTACACCAAGATTGATGATAGAATTGAGGATTTCATATCCTGATAACTGTAAGATTTTCATCATTAAACTAAGATTGATGATAGAATTGAGTATTCATGTCCTGATAGCTAAGATTTTCATCATTAAACTAAAATTGATGATAGAATTGAGGATTCATATCCTGATAACTGTAAGATTTTCATCATTACACTAAGATTGATGATAAAATTGAGGATTCATATCCTGATAACTGTAAGATTTTCATCAATAAACTAAGATTGATGATAGAATTGGGGATTCATATCCTGATAACTGTAAGATTTTCATCATTAAACTAAGATTGATGATAGAATTGAGGATTCATATCCTGATAACTATAAGATTTTCATCATCAAACTAAGATTGATGATAGAATTGAGGATTCATATCCTGATAACTGTAAGATTTTCATCATTACACTAAGATTGATGATAGAATTGAGGATTCATATCCTGATAACTGTAAGATTTTCATCATTAAACTAAGATTGATGATAGAATTGAGTATTCATGTCCTGATAACTAAGATTTTCATCATTAAACTAAAATTGATGATAAAATTGAGGATTCATATCCTGATAACTGTAAGATTTTCATCATTAAACTAAGATTGATGATAAAATTGAGGATTCATATCCTGATAACTGTAAGATTTTCATCATTAAACTAAGATTGATGATAGAATTGAGGATTCATATCCTGATAGCTAAGATTTTCATCATTAAACTAAAATTGATGATAAAATTGAGGATTCATTTCCTGATAACTGTAAGATTTTCATCATTAAACTAAGATTGATGATAGAATTGAGGATTCATATCCTGATAGCTAAGATTTTCATCATTAAACTAAAATTGATGATAAAATTGAGGATTCATATCCTGATAACTGTAAGATTTTCATCATTAAACTAAAATTGATGATAGAATTGAGGATTCATATCCTGATAGCTAAGATTTTCATCATTAAACTAAAATTGATGATAGAATTGAGGATTCATATCCTGATAGCTAAGATTTTCATCATTAAACTAAGATTGATGATAAAATTGAGGATTCATATCTTGATAACTGTAAGATTTTCATCATTAAACTAAGATTGATGATAGAATTGAGGATTCATATCCTGATAGCTAAGATTTTCATCATTAAACTAAAATTGATGATAAAATTGAGGATTCATATCCTGATAACTGTAAGATTTTCATCATTAAACTAAAATTGATGATAGAATTGAGGATTCATATCCTGATAGCTAAGATTTTCATCATTAAACTAAGATTGATGATAAAATTGAGGATTCATATCTTGATAACTGTAAGATTTTCATCATTAAACTAAGATTGATGATAGAATTGAGGATTCATATCCTGATAGCTAAGATTTTCATCATTAAACTAAAATTGATGATAAAATTGAGGATTCATATCCTGATAACTGTAAGATTTTCATCATTAAACTAAAATTGATGATAGAATTGAGGATTCATATCCTGATAGCTAAGATTTTCATCATTAAACTAAGATTGATGATAAAATTGAGGATTCATATCTTGATAACTGTAAGATTTTCATCATTAAACTAAGATTGATGATAGAATTGAGGATTCATATCCTGATAGCTAAGATTTTCATCATTAAACTAAAATTGATGATAAAATTGAGGATTCATATCCTGATAACTGTAAGATTTTCATCATTAAACTAAAATTGATGATAGAATTGAGGATTCATATCCTGATAGCTAAGATTTTCATCATTAAACTAAGATTGATGATAAAATTGAGGATTCATATCTTGATAACTGTAAGATTTTCATCATTAAACTAAGATTGATGATAGAATTGAGGATTCATATCCTGATAGCTAAGATTTTCATCATTAAACTAAAATTGATGATAAAATTGAGGATTCATTTCCTGATAAATGTATCATTTTCACCTTTAAACTGAAATTAATGATAAATTTGAGGATTCATATCTTGATAACTGTAAGATTTTCATCAATAAACTAAGATTGATGATAGAATTGGGGATTCATATCTTGATAACTGTAAGATTTTCATCATTAAACTAAGATTGATGATAGAATTGAGGATTCATATCCTGATAGCTAAGATTTTCATCATTAAACTAAGATTGATGATAAAATTGAGGATTCATATCCTGATAACTATAAGATTTTAATCATCAAACTAAGATTGATGATAGAATTGAGGATTCATATCCTGATAACTGTAAGATTTTTATCTTTAAACTAAAATTTAAGATAAAATTGAGGATTCATAGTCTAATATATTTGTTTCTTTTAACTTTAAACTATAGAATACATGAAAAATAACTTATTAACAATTTTAAAATTCACGGGCGTAGTATAAGAAGTAGTTTCCAATCATTTTCTCCTATTGTTTTTAAATAGAAAAAAATAAACTTGAAATATCTTTTATCTTCAACGCACTGTTTTGACATTCAAGAAAGTTAAAAAAATATCTTCTATGTATTGATTAAATAACGTAAATGTACAAGATAAAAAAAGCAAATTATTTTTTGAAAAAGTAATTATAAAGTTAGGATGTTGAGAGGATAGCCAGTGAGCTTGAAACTCCTCTGAACCTTATGAAAAATTATAATTTTTTTCTACGTACTATGCAAACAGGTTTAACGAAGGTGATAGATTTTTCTTCCTTGGAGATTTACAATTTTGGATTTTTAAGAAAATATAATGAGGTGATATTGAGAGAACTAACTATAATCCAAATAAATTTCATATATTTATGCCTTTTGGTAGGGAAATTAAAACACCGAATGACATGAAAATTTCCTTACCATCATATCAAATTGCGAGCGTGGGAATTATTGTAAAGTTAATTTCATAGAATTATTTAATTGTCATCTTACTTACCTTAAGTAGTGTTGCATGTTTTGGGTATTCTAATTACTCTTAGACTGTGAATATACTAAAGCAAAGCCTTATGTGCCACATGTTTTATGTATTCTAAGTACTCTTGACAGTGTGATAATCAGTGTGATATTTCTCTGTATCCTAAATACTCTTGACTGTGAAAACTTAACTTAAGCCATAGATCCTTAATAAGTGTCACATGATTTACGTATTCTAGGTACTCTAACTGTGATTATACTAAAGCAAAGCTAGATGTTCACAATCAGTGTCACATGTTTATGCATTCTAAGTACTCTTGACTGTGAATACTAAAATAAAGCCAAAGGGCCCAAATCAGTGTGATATTTCTCTGTATTCTAAGTACTCTTGACTGTGAATATACTAAAACAAAGCCAGATGTCCATAATAAGTGTCACATGTTCTATGTACTCTTGACTGTGAATACTAAAGTGAAGCCTTAGATTCTTAATCAGTGCCACATTTTTTTAGGTATTCTGAGTACTCTTGACTGTGAATATACTGAAGCAAAGCTAGATATCCCTAATCAGTGTCACATTTCTGTTTATTCTAAGTACTCTTGTCTGTGAATATACTGAGGCAATGACATTGATCCCTAATCAGTGTCACATGTATTCTAATTACTCTTGACTGTGAATACTAAAGTAAAGCCAGATCTCCCTAATCAGTTTCAAGTGTTTTATGTATTCTAAGTACTCTAACTGTGAATATACTGAATCAAAGCCATAGGTTTTATCTTTGTAAAATTTAAACTGTATTACGTTGGTCAAAACTCCTCAATAATTCACCTTATCTTTTTTTTCGGTTTCTCTCTCCAAAGCCCTTATCGATGGATAAAAACTCTTAAAACTTCTTCAGTTCTTCATTATTAAAAGTCAAAATGATTCAGTTCTTCATTAGGAAAAGTCAAAATTATTCAGTTCTTCATTAGGAAAAGTCAAAATTATTCAGTTCTTCATTATGAAAAGTCAAAATTATTCAGTTCTTCATTATGAAAAGTCAAAATTATTCGGTTCTTCATTATGAAAAGTCAAAATTATTCAGTTCTTCATTAGGAAAAGTCAAAATGATTCAGTTCTTCATTAGGAAAAGTCAAAATTATTCAGTTCTTCATTAGGAAAAGTCAAAATTATTCAGTTCTTCATTAGGAAAAGTCAAAATTATTCAGTTCTTCATTAGGAAAAGTCAAAATTATTCAGTTCTTCATTAGGAAAAGTCAAAATTATTCAGTTCTTCATTAGGAAAAGTCAAAATTATTCAGTTCTTCATTATGAAAAGTCAAAATTATTTGGTTCTTCATTATGAAAAGTCAAAATTATTCAGTTCTTCATTAGGAAAAGTCAAAATTATTCAGTTCTTCATTATTACAAGTCAAAATTATTCAGTTCTTCATTATTACAAGTCAAAATTATTCAGTTCTTCATTATTACAAGTCAAAATTATTCAGTTCTTCATTATGAAAAGTCAAAATTATTCAGTTCTTCATTATTACAAGTCAAAATTATTCAGTTCTTCATTATTACAAGTCAAAATTATTCAGTTCTTCATTATTACAAGTCAAAATTATTCAGTTCTTCATTAGGAAAAGTCAAAATTATTCAGTTCTTCATTATGAAAAGTCAAAATTATTCAGTTCTTCATTATGAAAAGTCAAAATTATTCAGTTCTTCATTATGAAAAGTCAAAATTATTCAGTTCTTCATTATTACAAGTCAAAATTATTCACTTCTTCATTATTAAAAGTCAAAATTATTCACCTTCATTATCAAAAGTCAAAATTATTCAGTTCTTCATTATTCAAAGTCAAAATTATTCAATTCTTCATTATTAGAATTCTTATCCACGGAGCTGAAAGACTACAATATCAGTCGTATCTATTTTCTGAATATTTGGAC
>NC_090727.1:59926021-59936021 GCF_036898095.1 Palaemon carinicauda | reverse complement strand
TTTTATCTTCTTTTATTTTGCCAAATTTCAAGGCAGGTGACATGTATACCTTTATATTTCCAGTGATTACTGTTTTATCTTCTTTTATTTTGCCAAATTTCAAGGCAGGTGACATGTATACATTTATATTTCCAGTGATTAGTGATTACTCTTTTATCTTTTTTATTATATCCCAAATTTCAATGCAGTTATAAGTATGCATTTATATTTCCAGTGATTACTTTATTATTTTCCCAAATTTCAAGGCAGGTGATATGTATACATTTATATTTCCAGTGATTACTCTTTATCTTTTTTTATTATATCCAAAATTTTAATGCAGTTAAATGTATAAATTTATATTTCCAGTAAATACGGTTTTATTTTCTTTTATTTCCCAATTTCAAGGCAGTTATATTTATACATTTGTCTTTGCATTAAATACGGTTTTATTTTTTTATTATTTCCCAATTTTTGAGGCAGTTATATTTATATATTTGTCTTTGCATTAAATACGGTTTTATTTTTTTATTATTTCCCAATTTTTGAGGCAGTTATATTTATACATTTATCTTTCCATTAAATACGGTTTTATTTTTATTTCATTATTTCCCAAATTTCAAGGCAGGAGACATGTATACATTTATATTTTCAGAGATTACTCTTAACTTTTTTTATTTTGTCAAACTTTTTTTATTTTGCCAAATCTTTTTTTTATTTTGCCAAATTTCAAGGCAGGCGATATGTACACATTTATATTTCCGTTGCTGAATTTCAAGGCAGAGATGATATGTACGCATTTATATTTCCGTTGCCGAATTTCAAGGCAGAGATGATATGTACGCATTTATATTTCCATTGCCGAATTTCAAGGCAGAGATGATATGTACGCAATTATATTTCCGTTGCCGAATTTCATGGCAGAGATGATATGTACGCATTTATATTTCCGTTGCCGAATTTCAATGCATTGCCGAATTTCAAGGCAGAGATGATATGTACGCATTTATATTTCTATTGCAGAATTTCAAGGCAGAGATGATATGTACGCATTTATATTTCTATTGCAGAATTTCAAGGCAGAGATGATATGTACGCATTTATATTTCCATTGCCGAATTTCAAGGCAGAGATGATATGTACGCATTTATATTTCTATTGCAGAATTTCAAGGCAGAGATGATATGTACGCATTTATATTTCCATTGCCGAATTTCAAGGCAGAGATGATATGTACGCATTTATATTTCCATTGCAAAATTTCAATGCAGAGATGATATGTACACATTTATATTTCCATTGCCGAATTTCAAGGCAGAGATGATATGTACGCATTTATATTTCCATTGTCGAACTTCAAGGTAGAGATGATATGTACGCATTTATATTTCCATTGCCTAATTTCAAGGCAGAGATGATATGTATGCATTTATATTTCCATTGCCGAATTTCAAGGCAGAGATGATATGTACGCATTTATATTTCCATTGCCGAATTTCAAGGCAGAGATGATATGTATGCATTTATATTTCCGTTGCCGAATTTCAAGGCAGAGATGATATATACGCATTTATATTTCCATTGCCGAATTTCAATGCATTGCCGAATTTCAAGGCAGAGATGATATGTACGCATTTATATTTCTATTGCAGAATTTCAAGGCAGAGATGATATGTACGCATTTATATTTCTATTGCAGAATTTCAAGGCAGAGATGATATGTACGCATTTATATTTCCATTGCCGAATTTCAAGGCAGAGATGATATGTACGCATTTATATTTCTATTGCAGAATTTCAAGGCAGAGATGATATGTACGCATTTATATTTCCATTGCCGAATTTCAAGGCAGAGATGATATGTACGCATTTATATTTCTATTGCAGAATTTCAAGGCAGAGATGATATGTACGCATTTATATTTCTATTGCAGAATTTCAAGGCAGAGATGATATGTACGCATTTATATTTCTATTGCAGAATTTCAAGGCAGAGATGATATGTACGCATTTATATTTCCATTGCCGAATTTCAAGGCAGAGATGATATGTACGCATTTATATTTCCATTGCAAAATTTCAATGCAGAGATGATATGTACACATTTATATTTCCATTGCCAAATTTCAAGGCAGGCGATATGTACACATTTATATTTCCATTGTCGAACTTCAAGGTAGAGATGATATGTACGCATTTATATTTCCATTGTCGAACTTCAAGGTAGAGATGATATGTACGCATTTATATTTCCATTGCAGAATTTCAAGGCAGAGATGATATGTACACATTTATATTTCCATTGCCGAATTTCAAGGCAGAGATGATATGTACGCATTTATATTTCCGTTGCCGAATTTCAATGCATTGCCGAATTTCAAGGCAGAGATGATATGTACGCATTTATATTTCCATTGCAGAATTTCAAGGCAGAGATGATATGTACACATTTATATTTCCATTGCAGAATTTCAAGGCAGAGATGATATGTACGCATTTATATTTCCATTGCCGAATTTCAAGGCAGAGATGATATGTACGCATTTATATTTCCATTGCAGAATTTCAAGACAGAGATGATATGTACGCATTTATATTTCCATTGCCGAATTTCAAGGCAGAGATGATATGTATGCATTTATATTTCCATTGCCGAATTTCAAGGCAGAGATGATATGTACACATTTATATTTCCATTGCCGAATTTCAAGGCAGAGATGATATGTACGCATTTATATTTCCGTTGCCGAATTTCAATGCATTGCCGAATTTCAAGGCTGAGATGATATGTACGCATTTATATTTCCATTGCAGAATTTCAAGGCAGAGATGATATGTACGCATTTATATTTCCATTGCAAAATTTCAAGGCAGAGATGATATGTACGCATTTATATTTCCATTGCCGAATTTCAAGGCAGAGATGATATGTACGCATTTATATTTCCATTGCAGAATTTCAAGACAGAGATGATATGTACGCATTTATATTTCCATTGCCGAATTTCAAGGCAGAGATGATATGTATGCATTTATATTTCCATTGCCGAATTTCAAGGCAGAGATGATATGTACACATTTATATTTCCATTGCCGAATTTCAAGGCAGAGATGATATGTACACATTTATATTTCCGTTGCCGAATTTCAAGACAGAGATGATATGTATGCATTTATATTTCCATTGCAGAATTTCAAGGCAGAGATGATATGTACACATTTATATTTCCATTGCCGAATTTCAAGGCAAAGATGATATGTACGCATTTATATTCCTGTTGCCGAATTTCAAGGCAGAGATGATATGTACGCATTTATATTTCCGTTGCCGAATTTCAATGCATTGCCGAATTTCAAGGCAGAGATGATATGTACGCATTTATATTTCTATTGCAGAATTTCAAGGCAGAGATGATATGTACGCATTTATATTTCCATTGCCGAATTTCAAGGCAGAGATGATATGTACGCATTTATATTTCCATTGCAAAATTTCAATGCAGAGATGATATGTACACATTTATATTTCCATTGCCAAATTTCAAGGCAGGCGATATGTACACATTTATATTTCCATTGCCGAATTTCAAGGCAGAGATATGTACGCATTTATATTTCCGTTGCTGAATTTCAAGGCAGAGATGATATGTACGCATTTATATTTCCGTTGCCGAATTTCAAGACAGAGATGATATGTACGCATTTATATTTCCATTGCCGAATTTCAAGGCAGAGATGATATGTACGCATTTATATTTCCATTGCAGAATTTCAAGGCAGAGATGATATGTACACATTTATATTTCCATTGCAGAATTTCAAGGCAGAGATGATATGTAGGCATTTATATTTCCATTGCCGAATTTCAAGGCAGAGATGATATGTACGCATTTATATTTCCATTGCCGAATTTCAAGGCAGAGATGATATGTACGCATTTATATTTCTATTGCAGAATTTCAAGGCAGAGATGATATGTACGCATTTATATTTCTATTGCAGAATTTCAAGGCAGAGATGATATGTACGCATTTATATTTCCATTGCCGAATTTCAAGGCAGAGATGATATGTACGCATTTATATTTCTATTGCAGAATTTCAAGGCAGAGATGATATGTACGCATTTATATTTCCATTGCCGAATTTCAATGCAGAGATGATATGTACGCATTTATATTTCCATTGCAGAATTTCAAGGCAGAGATGATATGTACACATTTATATTTCCATTGCCGAATTTCAAGGCAGAGATGATATGTACGCATTTATATTTCCGTTGCCGAATTTCAATGCATTGCCGAATTTCAAGGCTGAGATGATATGTACGCATTTATATTTCCATTGCAGAATTTCAAGGCAGAGATGATATGTATGCATTTATATTTCCATTGCAAAATTTCAAGGCAGAGATGATATGTACGCATTTATATTTCCATTGCCGAATTTCAAGGCAGAGATGATATGTACGCATTTATATTTCCATTGCAGAATTTCAAGACAGAGATGATATGTACGCATTTATATTTCCATTGCCGAATTTCAAGGCAGAGATGATATGTATGCATTTATATTTCCATTGCCGAATTTCAAGGCAGAGATGATATGTACACATTTATATTTCCATTGCCGAATTTCAAGGCAGAGATGATATGTACACATTTATATTTCCGTTGCCAAATTTCAAGGCAGAGATGATGTGTACACATTTATATTTCCATTGCCGAATTTCAAGGCAGAGATGATATGTACACATTTATATTTCCATTGCCGAATTTCAAGGCAAAGATGATATGTACGCATTTATATTCCCGTTGCCGAATTTCAAGGCAGAGATGATATGTACGCATTTATATTTCCGTTGCCGAATTTCAATGCATTGCCGAATTTCAAGGCAGAGATGATATGTACGCATTTATATTTCTATTGCAAAATTTCAATGCAGAGATGATATGTACGCATTTATATTTCCGTTGCCGAATTTCAATGCATTGCCGAATTTCAAGGCAGAGATGATATGTACGCATTTATATTTCCATTGCAGAATTTCAAGGCAGAGATGATATGTATGCATTTATATTTCCATTGCAAAATTTCAAGGCAGAGATGATATGTACGCATTTATATTTCCATTGCCGAATTTCAATGCAGAGATGATGTGTACACATTTATATTTCCATTGCCGAATTTCAAGGCAGAGATGATATGTACGCATTTATATTTCCATTGCAAAATTTCAATGCAGAGATGATATGTACACATTTATATTTCCATTGCCAAATTTCAAGGCAGGCGATATGTACACATTTATATTTCCATTGCCGAATTTCAAGGCAGAGATATGTACGCATTTATATTTCCATTGTCGAACTTCAAGGTAGAGATGATATGTACGCATTTATATTTCCATTGCCGAATTTCAAGGCAGAGATGATATGTACGCATTTATATTTCCATTGCCGAATTTCAAGGCAGAGATGATATGTACGCATTTATATTTCCGTTGCCGAATTTCAATGCATTGCCGAATTTCAAGGCAGAGATGATATGTACGCATTTATATTTCCATTGCAAAATTTCAAGGCAGAGATGATATGTACGCATTTATATTTCCATTGCCGAATTTCAAGGCAGAGATGATATGTACGCATTTATATTTCCATTGCAGAATTTCAAGGCAGAGATGATATGTACGCATTTATATTTCCATTGCCGAATTTCAAGGTAGAGATGATATGTATGCATTTATATTTCCATTGCCGAATTTCAAGGTAGAGATGATATGTATGCATTTATATTTCCATTGCCGAATTTCAAGGCAGAGATGATATGTACGCATTTATATTTCCATTGCCGAATTTCAAGGCAGAGATGATATGTACGCATTTATATTTCCGTTGCCGAATTTCAATGCATTGCCGAATTTCAAGGCAGAGATGATATGTACGCATTTATATTTCCATTGCAAAATTTCAAGGCAGAGATGATATGTACGCATTTATATTTCCATTGCCGAATTTCAAGGCAGAGATGATATGTACGCATTTATATTTCCATTGCAGAATTTCAAGGCAGAGATGATATGTACGCATTTATATTTCCATTGCCGAATTTCAAGGTAGAGATGATATGTATGCATTTATATTTCCATTGCCGAATTTCAAGGCAGAGATGATATGTACACATTTATATTTCCATTGTCGAATTTCAAGGCAGAGATGATATGTACACATTTATATTTCCATTGCCGAATTTCAAGGCAGAGATGATATGTACACATTTATATTTCCATTGCCGAATTTCAAGGCAGAGATGATATGTACACATTTATATTTCCATTGCCGAATTTCAAGGCAGAGATGATATGTACGCATTTATATTTCCATTGCCGAATTTCAAGGTAGAGATGATATGTATGCATTTATATTTCCATTGCCGAATTTCAAGGCAGAGATGATATGTACACGTTTATATTTCCGTTGCCAAATTTCAAGGCAGAGATGATGTGTACACATTTATATTTCCATTGCCGAATTTCAAGGCAGAGATGATATGTACACATTTATATTTCCATTGCCGAATTTCAAGGCAGAGATGATATGTACACATTTATATTTCCGTTGCCGAATTTCAAGGCAGAGATGATGTGTACACATTTATATTTCCATTGCCGAATTTCAAGGCAGAGATGATATGTACACATTTATATTTCCATTGCCGAATTTCAAGGCAGAGATGATATGTACACATTTATATTTCCGTTGCCGAATTTCAAGGCAGAGATGATGTGTACACATTTATATTTCCATTGCCGAATTTCAAGGCAGAGATGATATGTACACATTTATATTTCCATTGCCGAATTTCAAGGCAGAGATGATATGTACACATTTATATTTCCATTGCCGAATTTCAAGGCAGAGATGATATGTACACATTTATATTTCCGTTGCCGAATTTCAAGGCAGAGATGATGTGTACACATTTATATTTCCATTGCCGAATTTCAAGGCAGAGATGATATGTACACATTTATATTTCCATTGCCGAATTTCAAGGCAGAGATGATATGTACACATTTATATTTCCATTGCCGAATTTCAAGGCAGAGATGATATGTACGCATTTATATTTCCATTGCCGAATTTCAAGGCAGAGATGATATGTACACATTTATATTTCCATTGCCGAATTTCAAGGCAGAGATGATATGTACACATTTATATTTCCATTGCCGAATTTCAAGGCAGAGATGATATGTACACATTTATATTTCCGTTGCCGAATTTCAAGGCAGAGATGATGTGTACACATTTATATTTCCATTGCCGAATTTCAAGGCAGAGATGATATGTACACATTTATATTTCCATTGCCGAATTTCAAGGCAGAGATGATATGTACACATTTATATTTCCATTGCCGAATTTCAAGGCAGAGATGATATGTACGCATTTATATTTCCATTGCCGAATTTCAAGGCAGAGATGATATGTACACATTTATATTTCCATTGCCGAATTTCAAGGCAGAGATGATATGTACACATTTATATTTCCATTGCCGAATTTCAAGGCAGAGATGATATGTACACATTTATATTTCTAATGAATACTTCGATTCAATCATTACCTGATCAACAATTAATATTAACCAAAGCTCCAAAATGAACACATCTTTTGTTAGCTTTTCGAAACACAATAAGATCTATTATTACTCTTTTTCCCAGTTGAGTCTCATTGTGAAATTAATTATCCCCTTGAGTAAATCCTGGAGTCAAACTGTAGGACGTGGTTTTGAATAACAAACGCCCTGGCCCCTTACATGAGGAGGTAATTATATTATAGGTGGTATTGTAATATCCTCGAAATAAGTCTCTATCTTCTTCTTCCATTAAGGCCATCTTAATCGTTGGCACAGATGGATTAGATGATCGTCTCATTCAGAGTCAGTGTAGGGTCAGGTTGAGATGATTTCGTAAAATTGTACGTACTGAATATTATAAATTTCGCAAATACAGAGAGAGAGAGAGAGAGAGAGAGAGAGAGAGAGAGAGAGAGAGAGAGAGAGAGAGAGAGAGAGAGAGAGAGAGGTGTTTTAAGGTTTTGAGCTAATTGCTAATTTCCCAGAGTTTTGCATACTGAATATTAGAAATTTAAAAGAGAGAGAGAGAGAGAGAGAGAGAGAGAGAGAGAGAGAGAGAGAGAGAGAGAGAGAGAGAGAGAGAGATATGGTATCAGGTTGTGAGATCATTTCGTAAAATTTTGCATACGGAATATCGAAGGTTTCGCAAATACAGAGAGAGAGAGAGGACGATTTGTGCATTTTTTTGACGAAGTCAGTGAACTTCAGGAAGGGATAATTCATCCAAGTCTGGCAAGTTTAGAATATGTTATAACGTTCATCATCATCATCATCTGTTTCAGTGCAGTCGTTTGTTTGCAAGGCACAAAGCTGTTTCTGGTCTTTCCAAGAGTGTCTTTTTCCTAAACGACGAAAGTCTTATTCCTAAAAGAGAAAAGTTACTCTGACGTATCTATTTTACTATTAAATTTATTTTGGGATCTGTATATAAAGGCTTTTAAAGTTTTAAAGGCCGCTCATGAATGGCAGAGACAAGGGACAGTGACATTGCCTTAGCAAGCAGGACAATGATTGATACTTATTGAAGAACAGACTGCAACTAGTGTTTATTATCTTAAGTAATAATAATAATAATAATAATAATAATAATAATAATAATAATAATAATAATAATAATAATAATAATAATAATAATAATAATAACAATAATAATAAAAAAGGATAACAATAATATTGAAAATAATAAAAATAACAAAAATAATAAATGATAATGATAAATATTATATTAATATTAAATAATAGATAATAAATAATAAATAATAAATATTAGATGATACATAATATATAATATAATAATAATAATAATAATAATAATAATAATAATAATAATAATAATAATGAAATATCCAATCGAAAATAAAAGTCAAACTCATCCATGACGTGAGAAGATGGGAAAAAATGACTGAAGTCATAAATACCTCGAGGGAAATGTCTTTTGGCTTCTTGGTGAGATTGAACTGGGAATTGATTGAGAAGGTTGGGGCATGATGACATATTGGGGGGAGAGAGAGAGAGAGAGAGAGAGAGAGAGAGAGAGAGAGAGAGAGAGAGAGAGAGAGTGTGTGTATTTATATACGGGAAAAGTTTATCAGTAGTAAACCGTTCTTGATAACAAAGTGTGGAGAGAGAGAGAGAGAGAGAGAGAGAGAGAGAGAGAGAGAGAGAGAGAGAGAGAGAGAGAGAGAGAGAATGTATATAAGGGGCATCTTTTTCATTAGTGAAAACATCTAATTGTGAATGTGAGTCGATGGATAATTTTTATTTTTGTTTATTTTAATCATTCATAATGTAAAAAAAACTATTATAACTTCATAAAAAATCATAATGAAAAAAGAGGATGATTTCATAATTAAAAGCGGAGTTTCTTTTATGATATGTATCTTATCATTATTGATTGCTAAATTAAGAGTAGAATATTGGGAGTTAAATGGCAGGACAGGATTAGAAATTAAACTATCAGAGATTACTCGAGTGCCATATGTAGATGAGATCATGGTGAGGGGTAGATGGAGATGGTTTGGGTATGCTCTTCGCACTCCCCAAGAGAGATTAGCTCACCAAAATTTCAACTGGGCTCCACAATGCACTTAAATAGTTGTAGGACAAAGGACTACATGGCTGAGGACTATGAAGCGCAAAGTAGGAGATGATAAATGGAGAAGTATTGATTTAAAAGCTCAAAACAGAGACGACAGGTGAAATCTAACTGAGGCCCTTTGCGTCAATAAGTGTAGGATGAGATGATGATGATTAGGAAATTAAGAGCTAATTCACCGATCTATCAATAATAAATTCTCTACCTTACTAATCCTCATAACTATCCAACTTTCATCATCGTCGTCATGATCTCCTTTTACGCTTATTGACGCAAAGGGCCT
>NC_090727.1:59918521-59921021 GCF_036898095.1 Palaemon carinicauda | reverse complement strand
ATAAGTGAGGAAAGGATCTAAGGAAATAAACTACAAGAGAAGTAATGGACAATTGATATAAGAAACTTTAAGGGCAGTAACAACATTAAAATAGATTTATCATTTATAAACAATGAAAATAAACCCGAATTGTATTATTAAATCATTTAAAACTAAACAGTATTTTCTACCTGCTCAGTTATTTTGCAATGACTGCTATCAATGATAGTATGTCATTATCAATAATGTCATATCCTTTTAAAAATATGTTACATTAATATTTGATATTATCTTTGTATTAAGATTTCTGTGGCTAGAAATTTCTTTTTATGTATATTATAGTAAAGTATATCAATGTATAGTCGATGAACAAACTTGGGCCATTGTTTTATATTGAAAGGATAATCTTGTGGGTAATAAAGATTAACTTTGCTTTAATTTACAATGATATTTCATAAGACAAAAGGAAGGATACATAAATCCAGTACAGATGTAATTCAAAGATGGATTTGTTGTAAAAAAAAAAAAAATTAATTAACCCCCCAGAAAAGGGACCTAACAATTTATTTGATAAACTACCGTAATCGAATTTGGAAGACAGTGGTATTTGAGTTTTCAGGAAGTGACGTTCAAATAAAATAATTTTCTTCAAGTTATGAAATATTTGCTAAACTACCCATGATAGAATTTTGAAGACAGTGGTATTTGAGATTTCAGGAAGTGACGTTCAAATAAAATAATTTTCTTCAAGTTATGAAATATTTGCTAAACTACCCATGATAGAATTTTGAAGACAGTGGTATTTGAGATTTCAGGAAGTGACGTTCAAATAAAATAATTTTCTTCAAGTTATGAAATATTTGCTAAACTACCCATGATAGAATTTTGAAGACAGTGGTATTTGAGTTTTCAGGAAGTGACGTTCAAATAAAATAATTTTCTTCAAGTTATGAAATATTTGCTAAACTACCCATGATAGAATTTTGAAGACAGTGGTATTTGAGATTTCAGGAAGTGACGTTCAAATAAAATAATTTTCTTCAAGTTATGAAATATTTGCTAAACTACCCATGATAGAATTTTGAAGACAGTGGTATTTGAGATTTCAGAAAATTGCGTTAAAAGAAATAATCTTCAAGATATAAAACATTTGATAAACTACCCATGATAAAATTCAGAGGACAGTGGTATATGATATTTCAGGAAATGAAGTTCAAATAAAATAATTTTCTTCTTCAGGATATAAAACATTTGCTAAACTTCCCATGATAGAATTCGTAGAAAACTGGTATTTTAGAATTCAGAAAATTACGTTCAAAGAAAATAATTTTCTTCAAGATATGAAACCTTTGCTAAACTACCCGTGATAGGAATTCGGAACTCAGTGGTATTCGAGATTTCAAAAAATTACGATCCTAAAAAAAATCATTTTACAAGTTATAAAATGTCTTGCATCTAACCTTTCCGGAGTTTATACTTCTCTCCCCTTGTATGGAGTAAGCCCAGAGATTATCTCTATGTGGCTGTGGGTAAGCACGGTAGCCTTCTTTTTGAAGGACTTTGCATTGGGTAGACCGCAGTACCGGTAGGCTGCCCTGCTTGACATCTCTTCACACCCCGGTAGCATATGGTCATGTGTTGTACCAATCACCAGCGTCCTTCCTTCAAGTAGCGAGGAGTCTTAGTGTGAAAAGTGTCTGTTAATAGTTTTTTGAAGGCGTTGGAGTGGCTTTGTTTGGGTGTGTGTGTGTGTGCGCGCATGTGTGTGTGTGTGTGTATTAGTCTGTAACACCCATTTGTCTTAAGGAAACCTATCCATCGATTACATACATAATCTTGAGGTGTCTACACGGATGGCATTACAGTATTGATTACACATTATATATAATTTATGTTCATAAACTGAATACATTTATCCTTTTTCTTATACTAAACTAAGCATTAATGGTTTTGATATCTAATATTCATGTATTTTAAAAAGTGTATCTACGACACGTATAGAAACGCAATTATCCGCCCTCATTAGTAAAGGTTATTACCGTTTCTTCTCACGATACTGTTAAGTATCTCACCACTTCTATAGAAAAACCAGTAATATATTCAGATACTGAAAAGAATTTGTTGTCAAATATTTACATGTTTAAAGCCCATTCGCTGAGAAACACCTGAAATTGAGCACGTGTACCAAAAACTACTTAAAATCTCTCTCTCTCTCTCTCTCTCTCTCTCTCTCTCTCTCTGTTGCCCCGAACATGAAATATCGACCGGTTCATAAATGGAAGTGATCAAAACAAGGTCACTTTATCGTTCATCATCATCTTCATAAAACGATGTAGTTTTTCCTTCATTAACTGTTCTCCACAACTATGACGATTTCTATCACTAACACATGTGAATGTACTTTGAGGGTTTAAAGACATCTCATGAATGGCAGACACAAGGGACAGTGACTTTGCCCTAGCAAGCAGAACAATGCCCTAGGGCCTAGACTGACCATGTATACGTATAATTAGTGCTTAAG
>NC_090727.1:59888521-59903521 GCF_036898095.1 Palaemon carinicauda | reverse complement strand
GACACAGAAGTAGTATAGATAAGATGCATTCTAAAAATAGTATAGTGACTTTCTAACATGATTAGTTAAAGACTTTTGTATTAGATGTCACGTATGCTTTGAATTCTAATAGGAGATGCCAGGCACTGCTGGAGACTTTCTATTCTTGGTTATTAAACCTTTAGTCTATGTCATGGTTACGTAGGCGAGTGACATCATAATCTACGTTTTCTATAGATACGTATATTACGTGAAGCACAACGATGGGTAACTCAATAAGATAGGAAAAAAAAAAAGGATATACTCTCTCACAGGTATGATACTCGAGAATAATACTTTACCCGAGGTCCTTTGAATATACTCGGAGTATGTTTAAAAGGCCTTGACTTTACCTAATGTATAAGTGAGCATTATCCTGTAACTCCCATACTAAAAATTCTCACTAATTCTCGTCCTGTTTCGAGAGTGTGAGAGAAATTCTTTTACATTTCCAAATGGTGCGAGCTTCCACACACTGTAAATTGGCTAATAGCTTCAATATATAAGAAATTTTGAAATAATACATAAATAAACATATATATATATATATATATATATATATATATATATATATATATATATATATATATATATATATATATATATATATATATATATAAACAGTAAAATTCGTTATCGTTTTGTCATAATTTTGCTCTTCAACAATTTCATAGTTTTGCCTAGATGTTTATATTTTTCCCAACAGATGTCAGCGTTAGATAAGAGCGAGACAACATTCCTTTAGAGTCCTTGTTTGTCTTAACCAATCAGGACACTCATTTGCTTCTTTTCTGAAAACAAAATGTAACACGGTTGCGCCATTGGTCGAAACATTGAGAAGAGGATCTGGGAGAGAAAGCATGGCAGCCATTTATGTAAACTGTAAGCGTAACGGATTGAATTCCTACGGAAGGAGCTTTTAACCTTAGGAATATGGTTTATAATGGTTATTGAACGGTGACCCATAGGTAAATTTCTATTGTTTTAAGTGGTTATATGAACACGTATCCATTTTACAAAATGGCTATCGGATGTGATAATTCTAGTGAGCTTCACTATAGTGTGGTAAGAGTTTAGTGTTCGTAGTACTTTAAAGTCTAAGTGATCGTGACTTGACTATGATGGTGAGAAAAGTAGGAGTTGGCATTCTGTGTGTTACTTAAACGTTGAAAGTTTTTGTATGTATACTAAATTACTACAGGTTATAAAAGCTGATGGTATAAGGTACTTAAGGTGCAGACCTGTAACAAAAACTAATTTGTCTCGAGGAATTTATTATAAGTTATCAGCGACACGACTAATGAGATACTATTTTCTAGCGGAATTGAAATTTTCCTTAAGAAATGCACGAGTACCGAGTATCTTTACATGGTTTTCGCTAAATGGGGTGTGTAGCATAACAACTCTACGAAACTGTAATCGTCAATTCTTTTGCCATGTCCATTTATAACTTGAGAGAGATTGGTTACGGGTTATTGCGCATGCGAAGTTTAATTCGCTTCGAGTGATTTTGTTGTTGTACATCGTATTCATTAACTGGTATTTTGAACCCATTAACATTTCAAATATTCACACGTTTTGGGAAGGTTTGTGAACTTTTTTTTCTATATTCGTCGTTAGTTCCATCACGACTAGAGTTTGAAGATTTATTTCTCTCGGGGAATTAAATAATTTAGTGTAATTTAATTTTGCTTGAAACACACCTTTAGTCTAACTATTGGTACTCGTGTGAAAGTAAATCTCCGTAATAAGGACACTCATGTTTGGTGAGTTCAACTCCTCCACTTACCGCTTCCCATAATAGAGCAGCGAGAATATTTACCTTAATTAAGGGCTGCTTTTCTGGTCCCATATATTAGGGGAGCACTACTCTCTACAGGACCTTTAGTCATTTTATATTGATTACAAGGCATTTGGTATTTCGCACCACATAGTTTGTCAAATCCACACTATCGAAGCGTATGAAGAACAAGAAAGTCTTTAGTTTTCTTTGGAAATTAAGTAAGAATTTCAGATTACAAATAGATTCTTTGTTTACGAAAAGTTTTTATAATAGGTTAATAACACTGGATTTTCAGTTATGACTAAAGGTGAAGGTAGGAAACCAGTGTAATCCAAAACTAGATATAATGGATATTAAATACAAAATTAAAATTAAGCTTCCATAAGGATGAGTAGAATGTATAAGCTTCCATAAGGATGGTTAGAATGTATAATAAGTCCCCAGCTTTCATACTTATGGATTTTTTTCTTAATTTTTTCTTAGTTTCTTAGAGGCTTAGTATCAATATTTCGGATACCTTTGTACATCATTGGTGGGTTAATTAAATTAATCAAATTTTATTTGTTAATAGTATAGCATATTTTATATTTTAAAATATTCATTAACCTAATTTAATCCTAACTTCACGTTCTCAATTCTAATATTATTGTTAACGAAGATTACGATCTGCATAATGTTCAATCTAATACTTTTCGTAGGTTTTGTCAGTACGAAAAGCTAAAAGAATTTTACTTGGTATCTCTTAAGTCTTTCTCCTTCAGAAAAGTCTTCATAACTCTTGTATAGAGCATTCAGTGGATTATCACCACTTGAACAGGTAAAAAGAAAAAATTTGCAGTGAACTATTATAATATTTTCAAGTGGCTATTTTACAGTGTACCTTACTAACTTGCATCAATAGGTCATGGACTATTATTTCAAATTATACTGGAACTTAAGTGAAAAGTTTTGAGATATAAATGACAGGGTAGTTTGTAGCGCTACGGCCAAGCGCCCTAATTTGCTTATTATCGCTCAGACTGTTATCTTGTATAGAATAAAAACGTTTGGAAATGGTCTATGGATCTTAAATATGTTGTGTAAGGGGGGGGGGGTCCGGGGGGCGTAGCCCCCCTGTGTAAGGACACGGCTTTTAGCATAGGTTAGGTGGGTTTTTTAAGTTAGCTTCTCCCGTCGTACTTGTAGGTAAGGAAACTGTTGTGTAAAGGGGGGGGAAGCCCCCCTGGGTAAGGATATGGCTTTTAGCATAGGTTAGGAGAGTTTTTTTAAGTTAGCTTCTCCTGCCAAAATCGTTTTTAGAACGACGGCCAGTTCAGAATATTCCCGTTTACTACGGGATCTGGCCGTCACCCTACAAAGGCTCCAAATGGCATTTTGAAATGGTATACTGTAGGTGGCTGTAAGGCAAGTTTCCATAACTTTCAGATTTGTGCAAGTTATCCGAAGTTTTCCAAACTGCTAGTTCCCGGGTAAAAAATTCTCTAGGAAATGTTGATAGTGAGATAAGTAGGAGTTGGCATTCTGTGTTACTTAAACGTTGAAAGTTTTTGTATGTAAACTAGAGGATTGTCTATTCATATCTGTTGTACATGTTATAATTATTATATGATCCTATTTCATTCATGTGCATTATAGGATCCTATTTCATTTATGTGTATTGTGTCGTCTATACATTATGTGCATTATAGGATCCTATTTCATTTATGTGTATTGCGTCATCTATACATTGGGCTCATTTGTGAGAATGTAAGCAAACAGTGTTTCAGTTTGGCAGCTCATTTACTCGCTGCGTATATGGTACAGTATTATTGTCTATAGACTTTAGCTAAACTTTATTATGTATTATATGCTAGCAGCAAATGGTTCATTAGCTAGCTGTGTATACTGTGAATTTACTAACTGACTCATATATGCTATTAGGTGTCAGTGTAATTTCATATTGAATTTATTTTGACTGCCGATGCAAATGCCATTTTATTTCTCATCATGCTATCTTTCATTGCAGATATCATTGTCATGTGATGCCTTCCAAGTGATAATAAACATTTCATGAACAAAAAGTGAATCTTATTTATAAACTAAATTACTACAGGTTATAAAAGCTGATGGTATAAGGTACTCAAGGTGCAGACCTGTAACAAAAGCTAATTTGTCTCGAGGAATTGATTATAAGTTATCAGCGACACGAGTAATGAGATACTAATAAATTATCTTTCTCATAAGTAAAAAGACACTCGAGTGTAGACCTCCAGGGCAGGTCAGTTCCCTCTATAATAGCATTTATATGTTTGAGAAATATCTAAACTGGTCTAATCTCGAAATAGTGAAAACTAATTTTAAACTCTTGGATCCTGATGGTGATATGGATGACGGGCCAAATCTAATCACTTATAAGTTAGCCTATAATATTTTATTAATTTATCCGTAACTATTGTTTTAATTAGGCTGGTGAAATGTAAAAACACAACCTCCTGATTGAGATAAGGAAAGAGCTTTATATCAAAGTATTAGCACTAGGGAATTAGAATCTTTGTTTCAATGGTACTGAAATTAGTAGAAAGATTTAGTTGAGGATTTAGTAGGAAAATAGTATAATTAATTTAGTTGTGCAAGGACGTTAATACTTGAAGGTTAAAGTGAAATTTGTAAGACTTTTTAAATATTTCATAATTTATTAGGGTAAGTCTAATTATCGAAAATAAGACCTATAGCAGTAAATATGCTTAAGTAAACCATAGCTCTTATTAAGATTTACAGATTGCTAGTTAAGAGATACGGCAATTCCCTGTGTGTGTTGTTCAGCGTTAACGTGTAGGTCCCCTCGATATTGGGGAAGTGCAGGAAAGACATTTTAGCTAATGGCTGGTTAGTTATCTTTTCAACTTATCCATTGAATATCCAATGTTCCTTTTGGAGATAGACTGATAAACAGTAAAACGCATATTGTGGTAAGGTGGTCGTTTTCTCTACAGTAAACTACGTAACAATTTTTTTTTTCTTTATAAAATTTGACAATTCTGTAGTAAAATGTCAAGTCGTACCGATAGTACGGAAAGTTTAGAATGATTTCAGTATCATAAAGGGGTATTTATGGGGAAGTTAATATACTTTTGCAAGACAGCGTAAAATATTTTTTTCATCACTCATAGTAAGAACTGTAAAGATAGTTTATGCGTTTCAAGGGAAATATATTTTAGCTTTTTGTTGCTGACCAGTGGATGTAAATTTTGAAGTACAAATACTTGTTAAATTTTTAAAGTTTTCTTTCATTTAAATTTAATAAATTTACACATCAGGCTATAAAGCGAATTTTATTCAATAGTTTGTGTAGCCTGTACCATTATTGTTACTTTCACAGAAATGACCACATGAGATATTGTCGATATGGTGAATTATATTTTCATTGTAATTACACGTTTTAGAATGGGATCTATAATCCCTCCTACAAAGGACATCTGGATTTCTTATCAGATATTTTGTCAGGTTTTTTTATTTACCATTGGATAAAAAGTTTATAATGGGTTTTGGCTCATCTGCTATGGAACATCGAACGGGTTTTGGCTCATCTGCTATGGAACATCGAACGGGTTTTGGCTCATCTGCTATGGAACATCGAACGGGTTTTGGCTCATCTGCTATGGAACATCGAACGGGTTTTGGCTCATCTGCTATGGAACATCGAACGGGTTTTGGCTCATCTGCTATGGAACATCGAACGGGTTTTGGCTCATCTGCTATGGAACATCGAACGGGTTTTGGCTCATCTGCTATGGAACATCGAACGGGTTTTGGCTCATCTGCTATGGAACATCGAACGGGTTTTGGCTCATCTGCTATGGAACATCGAACGGGTTTTGGCTCATCTGCTATGGAACATCGAACGGGTTTTGGCTCATCTGCTATGGAACATCGAACGGGTTTTGGCTCATCTGCTATGGAACATCGAACGGGTTTTGGCTCATCTGCTATGGAACATCGAACGGGTTTTGGCTCATCTGCTATGAAACATCGAACGGGTTTTAATCATTTACTCTTTATTTACGGGATCTTCAGTAGCATATGTTCTGAAAGTCAAATTAATGTGGCCAACTGAAAATAAATTCCTGAAGCAAAACTTAGACAATTACTTTAGTGGAGTAAAAATTTTCATTATTGAAAATATTGGGCATCTGAGTGTCGGAAAAAAAACCCTATTTCAAACTATTTTACCTAGTTTTCTACTCTGTATTTAAATCATGGAGGTAGAGATACCCAAAAAGCTCTCAATATTTTTTTAATCATAAATTTTCTCGCACGAAATTTGTAAAAATTCAGAAATATTAAACCTTCATATACTGAGAGACTGTTCAATTATGCAGGGATGTTTGAAAGATGGATTGCATTAATTTGGTGTAATATAAATAAAGGGAAGTAGTTGAGAAAAAAAAAAAGGCTTGGTACCACTTATTCTCAAGAATAAGTCTGGTTAGTTGTAACGTGATTTGCTCTACATAAAATTTCCCTTCTCTTCAGTAATTTGTTAGTTGCAATGTGATCTGCTGTACATGGAATTAGTTTCTTGAATGAGTCTGGTTAGTTGCAACGTGGTTAGTTGCAACGTGATCTGCTGTACATAGGATTTCCATTGTCTTCAGAGTTATTTGTTAGTTGCAATATTATCTGCTGTACATGGAATTAGTTTCTTGAATGAGTCTGGTTAGTTGCAACGAGGTTAGTTGCAATGTGGTTAGTTGCAACGTGATCTGCTGTACATACAATTTCCATTGTCTTCAGAGTGATTTGTTAGTTGCAATATTATCTGCTGTACATGGAATTAGTTTCTTAAATGAGTCGTTAGTTGCAACGAGGTTAGTTGCAACGTGATCTGCTGTACATAGGATTTCCATTGTCTTCAGAGTGATTTGTTAGTTGCAATGTGATCTGCTGTACATGGAATTGGTTTCATGAATGAGTCTGGTTAGTTGCAACGTGGTTAGTTGCAACGTGGTTAGTTGCAACGTGGTTAGTTGCAACGTGATCTGCTGTACATAGGATTTCCATTGTCTTCAGGGTGATTTGTTAGTTGCAATATTGTCTGTTGTACATGGAATTAGTTTCTTGAATGAGTCTGGTTAGTTGCAACGTGGTTAGTTGCAACGTGGTTAGTTGCAACGTGATCTGCTGTACATAGGATTTCCATTGTCTTCAGTGATTTGTTAGTTGCAATATTGTCTGCTGTACATGGAATTAGTTTCTTGAATGAGTCTGGTTAGTTGCAACGTGGTTAGTTGCAACGAGGTTAGTTGCAACGTGATCTGCTGTACATAGGATTTCCATTGTCTTCAGAGTGATTTGTTAGTTGCAATATTATCTGCTGTACATGGAATTAGTTTCTTGAATGAGTCTGGTTAGTTGCAACGTGGTTAGTTGCAACGTGATCTGCTGTACATAGGATTTCCATTGTCTTCAGAGTGATTTGTTAGTTGCAATATTATCTGCTGTACATGGAATTAGTTTCTTGAATGAGTCTGGTTAGTTGCAACGAGGTTAGTTGCAACGTGGTTAGTTGCAACATGATCTGCTGTACAGAGGATTTCCATTGTCTTCAGAGTGATTTGTTAGTTGCAATATTATCTGCTGTACATGGAATTAGTTTTTTGAATGAGTCTGGTTAGTTGCAACGTGGTTAGTTGCAACTTGGTTAGTTGCAACGTGATCTGCTGTACATAGGATTTCCATTGTCTTCAGAGTGATTTGTTAGTTGCAATGTGATCTGCTGTACATGGAATTAGTTTTTTGAATGAGTCTGGTTAGTTGCAACGTGGTTAGTTGCAACTTGGTTAGTTGCAACGTGATCTGCTGTACATAGGATTTCCATTGTCTTCAGAGTGATTTGTTAGTTGCAATATTGTCTGCTGTACATGGAATTAGTTTCTTGAATGAGTCTGGTTGGTTGCAACGTGGTTAGTTGCAACGTGGTTAGTTGCAACGTGATCTGCTGTACATAGGATTTCCATTGTCTTCACAGTGATTTGTTAGTTGCAATATGGTCTGCTGTACATGGAATTAGTTTCTTGAATGAGTCTGGTTAGTTGCAACGTGGTTAGTTGCAACGAGGTTAGTTGCAACGTTATCTACTGTACATAGGATTTCCATTGTCTTCAGAGTGATTTGTTAGTTGCAATATTATCTGCTGTACATGGAATTAGTTTCTTGAATGAGTCTGGTTAGTTGCAACGTGATCTGCTGTACATAGGATTTCCATTGTCTTTAGAGTGATTTGTTAGTTGCAATATTATCTGCTGTACATGGAATTGGTTTCATGAATGAGTCTGGTTAGTTGCAACGTGGTTAGTTGCAACGTGATCTGCTGTACATAGGATTTCCATTGTCTTCAGAGTGATTTGTTAGTTGCAATATTATCTGCTGTACATGGAATTAGTTTCTTGAATTAGTCTGGTTAGTTGAAACGTGGTTAGTTGCAACGTGGTTAGTTGCAACGTGATCTGCTGTACATAGGATTTCCATGGTCTTCAGAGTGATTTGTTAGTTGCAATATTATCTGCTGTACATGGAATTAGTTTCTTGAATGAGTCTGGTTAGTTGCAACGAGGTTAGTTGCAATGTGGTTAGTTGCAACGTGATCTGCTGTACATACGATTTCCATTGTCTTCAGAGTGATTTGTTAGTTGCAATATTATCTGCTGTACATGGAATTAGTTTCTTAAATGAGTCGTTAGTTGCAACGAGGTTAGTTGCAACGTGATCTGCTGTACATAGGATTTCCATTGTCTTCAGAGTGATTTGTTAGTTGCAATGTGATCTGCTGTACATGGAATTAGTTTCTTGAATGAGTCTGGTTAGTTGCAACGTGGTTAGTTGCAACGTGGATAGTTGCAACGTGATCTGCTGTACATAGGATTTCCATTGTCTTCAGGGTGATTTGTTAGTTGCAATATTGTCTGCTGTACATGGAATTAGTTTCTTGAATGAGTCTGGTTAGTTGCAACGTGGTTAGTTGCAACGTGGTTAGTTGCAACGTGGTTAGTTGCAACGTGATCTGCTGTACATAGGATTTCCATTGTCTTCAGTGATTTGTTAGTTGCAATATTGTCTGCTGTACATGGAATTAGTTTCTTGAATGAGTCTGGTTAGTTGCAACGTGGTTAGTTGCAACGAGGTTAGTTGCAACGTGATCTGCTGTACATAGGATTTCCATTGTCTTCAGAGTGATTTGTTAGTTGCAATATTATCTGCTGTACATGGAATTAGTTTCTTGAATGAGTCTGGTTAGTTGCAACGTGGTTAGTTGCAACGTGATCTGCTGTACATAGGATTTCCATTGTCTTCAGAGTGATTTGTTAGTTGCAATATTATCTGCTGTACATGGAATTAGTTTCTTGAATGAGTCTGGTTAGTTGCAACGAGGTTAGTTGCAACGTGGTTAGTTGCAACATGATCTGCTGTACAGAGGATTTCCATTGTCTTCAGAGTGATTTGTTAGTTGCAATATTATCTGCTGTACATGGAATTAGTTTCTTAAATGAGTCGTTAGTTGCAACGAGGTTAGTTGCAACGTGATCTGCTGTACATAGGATTTCCATTGTCTTCAGAGTGATTTGTTAGTTGCAATGTGATCTGCTGTACATGGAATTAGTTTTTTGAATGAGTCTGGTTAGTTGCAACGAGGTTAGTTGCAACGTGGTTAGTTGCAACGTGATCTGCTGTACAGAGGATTTCCATTGTCTTCAGAGTGATTTGTTAGTTGCAATATTATCTGCTGTACATGGAATTAGTTTCTTGCATGAGTCTGGTTAGTTGCAACGAGGTTAGTTGCAACGTGGTTAGTTGCAACATGATCTGCTGTACAGAGGATTTCCATTGTCTTCAGAGTGATTTGTTAGTTGCAATATTATCTGCTGTACATGGAATTAGTTTCTTGAATGAGTCTGGTTAGTTGCAACAAGGTTAGTTGCAATGTGGTTAGTTGCAACGTGATCTGCTGTACATACGATTTCCATTGTCTTCAGAGTGATTTGTTAGTTGCAATATTATCTGCTGTACATGGAATTAGTTTCTTAAATGAGTCGTTAGTTGCAACGAGGTTAGTTGCAACGTGATCTGCTGTACATAGGATTTCCATTGTCTTCAGAGTTATTTGTTAGTTGCAATATTATCTGCTGTACATGGAATTAGTTTCTTGCATGAGTCTGGTTAGTTGCAACGAGGTTAGTTGCAACGTGGTTAGTTGCAACGTGATCTGCTGTACATAGGATTTCCATTGTCTTCAGGGTGATTTGTTAGTTGCAATATTGTCTGCTGTACATGGAATTAGTTTCTTGAATGAGTCTGGTTAGTTGCAACGTGGTTAGTTGCAACGTGGTTAGTTGCAACGTGATCTGCTGTACATAGGATTTCCATTGTCTTCAGTGATTTGTTAGTTGCAATATTGTCTGCTGTACATGGAATTAGTTTCTTGAATGAGTCTGGTTAGTTGCAACGTGGTTAGTTGCAACGAGGTTAGTTGCAACGTGATCTGCTGTACATAGGATTTCCATTGTCTTCAGAGTGATTTGTTAGTTGCAATATTATCTGCTGTACATGGAATTAGTTTCTTGAATGAGTCTGGTTAGTTGCAACGTGGTTAGTTGCAACGTGATCTGCTGTACAGAGGATTTCCATTGTCTTCAGAGTGATTTGTTAGTTGCAATATTATCTGCTGTACATGGAATTAGTTTCTTGAATGAGTCTGGTTAGTTGCAACGAGGTTAGTTGCAACGTGGTTAGTTGCAACATGATCTGCTGTACAGAGGATTTCCATTGTCTTCAGAGTGATTTGTTAGTTGCAATATTATCTGCTGTACATGGAATTAGTTTCTTGAATGAGTCTGGTTAGTTGCAACGAGGTTAGTTGCAACTTGGTTAGTTGCAACGTGATCTGCTGTACATACGATTTCCATTGTCTTCAGAGTGATTTGTTAGTTGCAATATTATCTGCTGTACATGGAATTAGTTTCTTAAATGAGTCGTTAGTTGCAACGAGGTTAGTTGCAACGTGATCTGCTGTACATAGGATTTCCATTGTCTTCAGAGTGATTTGTTAGTTGCAATGTGATCTGCTGTACATGGAATTAGTTTTTTGAATGAGTCTGGTTAGTTGCAACGTGGTTAGTTGCAACTTGGTTAGTTGCAACGTGATCTGCTGTACATAGGATTTCCATTGTCTTCAGAGTGATTTGTTAGTTGCAATATTGTCTGCTGTACATGGAATTAGTTTCTTGAATGAGTCTGGTTAGTTGCAACGTGGTTAGTTGCAACGTGGTTAGTTGCAACGTGATCTGCTGTACATAGGATTTCCATTGTCTTCACAGTGATTTGTTAGTTGCAATATGGTCTGCTGTACATGGAATTAGTTTCTTGAATGAGTCTGGTTAGTTGCAACGTGGTTGGTTGCAACGAGGTTAGTTGCAACGTTATCTACTGTACATAGGATTTCCATTGTCTTCAGAGTGATTTGTTAGTTGCAATATTATCTGCTGTACATGGAATTAGTTTCTTGAATGTGTCTGGTTAGTTGCAACGTGATCTGCTGTACATAGGATTTCCATTGTCTTTAGAGTGATTTGTTAGTTGCAATATTATCTGCTGTACATGGAATTGGTTTCATGAATGAGTCTGGTTAGTTGCAACGTGGTTAGTTGCAACGTGATCTGCTGTACATAGGATTTCCATTGTCTTCAGAGTGATTTGTTAGTTGCAATATTATCTGTTGTACATGGAATTAGTTTCTTGAATTAGTCTGGTTAGTTGCAACGTGGTTAGTTGCAACGTGGTTAGTTGCAACGTGATCTGCTGTACATAGGATTTCCATTGTCTTCAGAGTGATTTGTTAGTTGCAATATTATCTGCTGTACATGGAATTAGTTTCTTGAATGAGTCTGGTTAGTTGCATCGTGGTTAGTTGCAACGAGGTTAGTTGCAACGAGGTTAGTTGCAACGAGGTTAGTTGCAACGTGATCTGCTGTACATAGGATTTCCATTGTCTTCAGAGTGATTTGTTAGTTGCAATATTATCTGCTGTACATGGAATTAGTTTCTTGAATGAGTCTGGTTAGTTGCATCGTGGTTAGTTGCAACGAGGTTAGTTGCAACGTGATCTGCTGTACATAAGATTCCCATTGTCTTCAGAGTGATTTGTTAGTTGCTATATTATCTGCTGTACATGGAATTAGTTTCTTGAATGAGTCTGGTTAGTTGCAACGTGATTTGCTGTACATAAAATTTCCCTTCAGTGATTTGTTAGTTGCAATGTGATCTGCTGTACATGGAATTAGTTTCTTGAATGAGTCTGGTTAGTTGCAACGTGGTTAGTTGCAACGTGGTTAGTTGCAACGAGGTTAGTTGCAACGTGGTTAGTTGCAACGTGATCTGCTGTACATAGGATTTCCATTGTCTTCAGAGTGATTTGTTAGTTGCAATATTATCTGCTGTACATGGAATTAGTTTCTTGAATGAGTCTGGTTAGTTGCATCGTGGTTAGTTGCAACGAGGTTAGTTGCAACGTGGTTAGTTGCAACGTTATCTGCTGTACATAGGATTTCCATTGTCTTCAGAGTGATTTGTTAGTTGCTATATTATCTGCTGTACATGGAATTAGTTTCTTGAATGAGTCTGGTTAGTTGCATCGTGGTTAGTTGCAACGAGGTTAGTTGCAACGTGGTTAGTTGCAACGTTATCTGCTGTACATAGGATTTCCATTGTCTTCAGAGTGATTTGTTAGTTGCTATATCTGCTGTACATGGAATTAGTTTCTTGAATGAGTCTGGTTAGTTGCAACGTGGTTAGTTGCAACGTGATCTGCTGTACATAAAATTTCACTTTAAAGTGATTTGTTAATTTCAATGTGATTTGCTGTACACTGAATTATTTTTTTTTTTGAGTATGATTGGTTACAACGTGATCTGCTGTACATAATTTCCATTATTTTCAGAGTGATTCATTAGGTGCAATGTGATCTTACTTACTTTTACTTACTTTGACGGTAGCTTTTCCTGTCCCATGAATTTTTTCTTGAATGAGTTTGGTTAGTTGCGATATGATCTGCTACTTTTCTTGATAATGAAGCTGGTTATTTGCAATGTGAACTGCTGTACATAGAATGTTCGTTGTCTTCAGTGATTTGTTAGTTGCAATATGATCTGCTGTACATGAAATTTTTCTTGAATAAGTCTGGTTAGTTGCAACTTGATCTGCTGTATATAAAATTTCCACATCTGAAGTGATTTTAGTTGCAATATGATCTGCTGTAAATGAAATTTTTCTTAAGAATGAGTCTTGTTAGTTGGAATGTGAACTGCTGTACATAAAATGTTTGTTGTCCAGAAATTTTTTAGTTGCAATGTGGTCTGCTGCACATAAAATCTATCTTGAGAATGAGTCTGGTTAGTTGCAACGTGATATACTGTACATAACATTTCCATAGTCTTCGGAATGAGTGGTTAGTTTCGTGTTCTGCTGTACATGAAATTTCCAGAGTCTGCTGAATGAGTGGTTAGTTGCCTAGTTATCTACTGTACTTAAAATTTCAATACCATTCTGGACGAGTGGTTAGCTGCAATGCCATCTGATGCAAATGAAACTTTTTTTTTTCTTGAATTAGTCTGGTTAGCTGGAACGTGATCTACTATACATCAAATTTCTTTGGTCGTCAGAAAGTGGTTAGTTTAATGTGATCAGCTGCACATGAAATTTGTTTAATGTCGGTTTAGTTGCAATGTAATCTGCTGTACAAATTTTTTTTTTTTTCATGAGAATTAGACTGATTAGTTGCAACGTGATGTGCTGTACACAAGTTTCATTGTCTTCATATTAAGTGTTTAGTTACAAGGGATCTGCTGCACATATTTTAGTTTTCATGAGAATGTCTGGTTAGCTGTAACGTGATCTTCTGTAAATAAAATTTCCATTTGTCTTCAGAAACGGGTTAGTTGCAACGGGACCTGCTGTACATAAAATTTCCTGTCTCCAGAACGAGTGCTTAGTTTCGAGTGATCTGCTGTACATGAAATTTTAAGTTTTCATAAGAATGTTAAGTTATCTGCAATGGGATCTGTTGTACATATAACTTTTCCATTCTTCAGAAAGTTAGTTGCAATATATACTGCACATGAAATTTTAGTGTTCTTAAGAATGTCTTGCTAGCTGAACAGTGATCTGTTGTAGGCTACATAAAATTTCTTTGTCTTCAGAAAGAGCAGTTAGCTGAATTATGATCTGCATATGAAATTTTAGTGTTCTTTAGAATGCCTGGTTGGTTGTAACGATCTGTTGTGCATAAAATTTCAATGTCTTCAGAACGTGTGGTTAGTTGCAGCGTGATCTGGTGTACATAAAATTAACTCTTCAGAACGAGTGGTTAGTTTAGAGGGATCTGCTGTATACAAAATTAACTGTCTTCACAACGATTTGTTAGTTGCGTTGTGATCTGAAGTACAAATTTCTATTGTCTTCGGAACGAGTGTTTAATTGCAATGTGGTCTGTTGTGTATAAGATTCTCATTTTCTACTGTACAAAAATTTATATTATATTGAAAATTAGTAATTAGTATATTTCTGTATACTTAGGTCAAATTATCATGGATCTGTCTTATATTAGTTTAAAGGAAAATAAAATGTTGAATGAATTCTGTTAGAAGTATGTTTAATAATCTACCGGTAAATAAATGGAAAATTAGATCCTATTTTAGTAAATGCCTCTTAATCTTAATCATACGAGGGATTTACTTCAGGAGGGTGCGTATGTGTTTATCTTATAATGGCCATAGCTCTTAACACATTTTCTGCCTTTAACCGTTGTGTACCTAAAAGTGACCGTATTTTTTATGAACTTATTTCCCCAAAATAATAAATTTTGAAGTGTTTTCATTTCATTGGTAACATAAGCAAAAATCCCATTAATATATAGCAATCATTAATCATTCTCTGATCAAATATGCTCTAAGGTGGTAACATTTTCTAAAATGACACTAGTGGTCCATGTTACTTAAGGTGGAAATAAGGTAACCAATGCTGACATATCATCCAAACTACTTTTAAGACCTTTTGTTAAGGACGTTGTAACATTTGTTTTCTTTTTTTATTCAATATATCACTAAAATGTTTTAGCTTCAATTTTTATTCAGATTATTGAAGAATGTCAGGGTTTCAATGTTCATGCAGAA
>NC_090727.1:59886087-59888021 GCF_036898095.1 Palaemon carinicauda | reverse complement strand
TATATATATATATATATATATATATATATATATATATATATATATATATATAGTATATATATATATATATATATATATATATATATATATATATATTATATATATATATATATAGATGTGTGTGTGTGTGTGTTTTCGTATATAAGGTAACCTACACAGTTAAAATAGTTAATAGAAACAGAGAGTTGTATTTTTAAAAAAAGTGGAGAGAAAAATTCATGTAAAAGGTTTATTTAAGATAAAGGTAGGAAACTACTATGAGATTCAGGGCCTCTGTAACATGGGTTTTTGGACTTTGCTCCTTATCAAAGCATCGGATGTAGCTGAAAGTTGACATATGTATATTTTACAACCACACACAAATTTTGTCGGCATTATCAATAACCTAAACCCGATAGTTTTAATTTTTATAGAGTAGAAATGATCTATCCGACGCCATGGCCAGTGATAACGAGCTAAGAGTCGAAAACATTCATTACATAAGCAATGTAAACACCTTTTGACAAAATTTTGCCCCGCCCATCCACCATATACCCATTCACCTTGTTTCATCTGCTCTGAAACCCATAACAGTCAAGAATGGCTAACAGGATTTGGAATTGCCCCCGTGGTTGCAAAACTGCATTTGTCTTACTACTTGCAACTTTATACTGTCAAGAGAAAGTCCGTGGCCATATTTACTGTAGCCTGAATAGGTAATTATTCAGTTTCTCGTTTAAATCCAATGTTTATGGTCTGATTTGTATTTAGCGTAACATGATTATAATACTTGTAATGTCATTCAGGCTTTTGAACATTTCCATTAACTATTCACTATGCCACCAAGAGAGAGAGAAATAGAGAGATTGTATGTAAACAGTCTTTATATAACTATTTTTGTTAAAATAAGATTTTTGTGCTAAACTCTCCATCAGACCAACAGATCATCCGATATAATTTCTTTTCTTCTTCTTAGGCCGTACGACCGTATTGGCTATGTTTTGGGCATGACTGCATTTTGTAAATAAATCATGAATAGTTTTAGGAGTTTTATTTGTACATCTAATGGGAATTTATAGAAGTAAAGTGAACATAATTCATTTATCCTTTAAAATAATTACTACATGTAGCAAAACAAATAGTAGTAAAGATGATAATGCAATGAAGGAATGATACCATACTTTATCTTTAGCTTCAACATCGGCAATAACATACCCAGTTGCCATAATTTGTCAGCTTAATGAAATAACCTATCATCTAATGTTAAAGTTAATTTCTGAGGAGGCCATAGCTTATTAAACAGTGAAAAAACATAACAAAGACTTTATGAATGGCGGAACGATACATAAATGTGGGTGGGGTATCTGTGCTAGCGTAGTAATACTACTGTAGTAGTAGTGCCGCAACAGTAGTATACATGAATTAAACGTTTAGGCCAACTGCTGGGATCCTTGAGGATCATTTAGCACTTCTTACAACTACTCGAGAAATGAGTTTTTATAGCCAGAATTTAAATTCTCTGATCCAACAATGCCCATGATAGCCTTCAGTGTTATCCTGAATTATAACGAGGCCAAAGTGGGTGGAGCCTCATGAAGTCATCATTCTGACGATAATTATTGGTGAAGGTTTAAAGCGAAAATACGGTACCGGCTATTTTTTTTTTTTTTTCTTTTACAGTAAATAGGTAGGTAGATAGACAATAAATAAAAATTGCTTGACATTTGATGTAGCAGTTATCAAATCAAGCTTGTCTAATACGTTTTTGAATATTACCAACTATTCCCTACACCTTGTCAATCTGATTGTGACCTATAAAGTCGACTGTAATTTCTTAGGAAACTTATTTTGGGAGTTAGAGTAATAATCGAAGTGTTTTTATATTTATTAACATATTTTGTTGGTTTGTTCATAATGACAATTATCAGTGGAGAGGTTTCAGAGTTCATAAAGGT
>NC_090727.1:59871087-59881087 GCF_036898095.1 Palaemon carinicauda | reverse complement strand
ATATTTGGACACTCAGAAATTAATTAACTAAAATTGATAAAGGAAAACTTTAGATTTTTTGAAGTATAAAGATGTAGTGAATGGAATTACCGCCACATTATTATTTTGAAAGGAATGTCCTCCAGAGAGACTACTGTACCAACTGTGTGTCTCACGATCGTACATAATTCATTTTGTATATATCATGCTTGTATCTTCGCTCTTCCCTCGCACTAAAAAGAACCAGAATAAACATGTCTGCGTTTTTCCTCTGTAACATTGTCAGCTTTTCGAACATGAAATTTCCTGTTGCCTTGAGGTTTTGTATATAAAGGAGAGTGTTCTGTAATAAATTACTCAGTTGCTTTCAACCTGCCTTTGAGTCACAACCTTCTCTCGGCCCGTCACACTACCATGTTTGCCTGTCTGAGAGATTTCTCGTATTTTGAAGGTGGCCTTACTGTACTTCCTTGCACTTTTATAAAGCTAGAGATTTTGGATCACAGATAATTTGATATATTCCTGTAGTGTTCTAATGATTATATATTTATTTTGAATGTTATAACTCCGCTCTTATCATTATTAATATTACTATCTAAGCTACAATCATCGTTGGAAAAGGATGTTTTAAGCCCAAAGTATCCAACAAAGAAAATAACCTAGTGAGGAATAGAATTTTTTCGCGTTACGAAGTATAGCGAAAAATAATTGTCCTAGCGACATGTGAGCAGATCTTAGTGTCTTGTTACTTGAAGTTCTGTTGTTATGTAGGCAGTGGCTAATGAGAATTTAGTGTGGGGTGAAACATATTCGATGTTTGAAGAGGTATTGGCTAAGTGGTCACTTTCTAGCGCACGCTAGCCCGAACAAATCGAATTTATTATTATTATTATTATTATTATTATTATTATTATTATTATTATTATTATTATTATTATTATTATTATTATTATTATTATTATTATTATTATTATCAGTACAAGAGTGAGGTTCCACCACTCAAATTTGGTTTACTCTGCATTATTGCCGTGGATACACAGGTTTCCAAAGTTTTCTTCAAAACTTAAGATTTTGTTTACTATCTATGGTTTTTCCTGGGTGGCAGAGGAGGCTTATATGGTAATTTGAAAGAGTTTGTTCATTTTGTTTTAACCATCTAATGCTATATCAGTACAGAAGTTCGTAGAAGTTATTAGAATATGTAATGTTATGTCTATACTGTTTTTTTTAAAACTACGAATCATTGGAAAAACAAACCTGGCGTCAACCGGCACAGTGCGCTATAATGCAATTTAATGTTTTATTATGTTCATACCCGTAGAGAATGTGGAGTGAAGTGAGGAAAGGAAATAATAAAGAGCGTAGAACAGCATGCCCGAGTATACCCTCAAGCAAAAGAACTCTAACCTAAGACAGTGGAAAATCATGATACAGAAGCTATGGCACTACCCAAGAGTAGAGAAAAATAGTTTGATTTTGGAGGGTCTTTCTTCAAGAAGACCTGCTTACAACAGCTGAAGACTCTCTTCTACTCTTACCGAGTGGATAGTAACCACTGAACAATTACAGTGCAGTAGTTATACTCTTTAGGGGAAGAAGAATTGTTCGGTTAAATTAGTGTTGCCAGGTGTACGAGGAAATATGAAAGTGTGTTAAGAATAGGCCTGACTATTCGGTGTTGGTGTGGGCAAAGGAAAATATGAGCTGTAAGCTAACCAGAGAGGGATCCAATCTTGCACCATCTGGCCACTCAAAGCACCTAATAATTCTCTAACGGTATATATATATATATATATATATATATATATATATATATATATATATATATATATATATATATATATATATATAACGGATTTTGAGCGAAGCGAAAAATCTATTTTTGGGTGAGATGGCCATGTCGTCCTGATGGAAGTTCCTATAGGGTAGCTTCCTAGGGTATATTACAACTACGGCGATATTCCCAGAGAATTTACCTTAAGGTACCCAGAATTCTAACTCCTGGAGCGAATATCCCTAATGAAAGGGATATCGCGACATATCAGAGGACGTATTCTTGACACGCCACATGGCAATCTGCACCCCAAACAGAGATTACACATCGAGGGGTCAATTGGCAAGAAACGAAAACGGGAAAGAAAAAGGGGGAGCCGCTCCCAAGGCTCCCACTTCTCCAGTTTCGTAAGCGTGCCTGGCGCCAATCCTGGCGCCATCTGTATTCCTTGTAGCGTACACGAGGTGTTACAGATACTGCATGTAGGGAGGGGTCCTACAGCCCTTTCATAAAAAGGGAAGGGCGGGTCCATCAGGACGACATGGCCATCTCACCCAAAAATAGATTTTTCGCTTCGCTCAAAATCCGTTTTTTGGGCTCAAGCCATGTCGTCCTGATGTAAGTATACCAGAGCATTACTGTACCTGTGGATTCTCAGAACGTGCCGTACTCCACGGAGGTAATTTTTCCCGGTCGACTAGACCTAGAGACCTAAGATGTTACCGTTATACATCTTTTCAACTAACCATAAACCATGTTAGAGCTTCCTGCCCCCTACAGGGAAGAGTCCTACTAGACTCTGGAAAAGTCTCGAAGAGTACATATACCTATGTATGAATACCAGGCAAGCTAATATAGTGGTCTCACCCTATATTAAGTAAAGCATAGTTTGTAAAGAACCACTGCGTCAATATGAAATATCGACCAGTTCTCGGCACAATACTTGTATTGGACAAAGGTTTATATCCGCATAGGAGGAAACTTGTAAAACCGCCACCGTCCCCTTCTGGGACGGAATCCTCCCGTTAAGGGAAAGCATAAACCAATGCAACATAGCTTGCATAAAGGAACAATTCTATTAGAATTATCCCAGATAACGTACATAGAATGAATGCTCAATTATACCAATAAATTGACACAGGTGAAGGAGACGCAAGGTTCTCAAGAACAAGTTTATTGACAAACAATAAATAGACAGGTTAACAACAATTATATATATATATATATATATATAGAAGAGGATAACCCAAAACTTTAAGCATAAGTATGATAGTAAACAGAACTTGTTTATCTGAAAGAAAAACATTATTGCCACTTTTAAGATACCGAGGTATCAAAGTCATAAAAGTCTGTATTACAAATCAATCACATTAGCGTTAGAAAACGCTCGGCACACATGTCTGCACTTATGCTAGGTTCACCTTTGGAAATGGAACAGTCTATGTGGGCAACTCAGTGCCCTCACTTAGTTTGTGGTACAGTATGTAACTACACACTCACCCTGGAATTAATCGTCCCAATTAAAACCACTGTTCCTCGCAGAGTTAAACAGTAGGGCTAACGACGCGACCCACTGCTACCACAGATCTCTTTAGTTCCTCTACTTGCTTCGCATAGTGGCGAAAGAACACTCTGGAAGACTTCCAGCCAGTGTATGAACGGAGATGTTCAAAATCCATACAATTAAAGAAATTTAAGGATGAGGCAACTTTCCTCGGATCGTGACCTGCGGGTGTACTGTCAGGATCCGCTCTGCGAATAAAATATGTGATTTTCACCCTGAGTTGATTCAGAGATAAATTTGAGCCTGATGTTTCTCCCCTGAATAGTTGACCACCCTTGAAGTCTGAAGTTCTACGAAGATAGACCTTTAGGCATTCTACTGGACATAGAGATGCATCTTCTTTCAGAGGGCAGATTCTCCAGGGCCCCCACCTGTTGGTGGGTAGCTCATTCTTGGCGAGAAACGTAGGATCCGGACACAGGTTCAGTTCTCCCCCATCCAGGAACTGAACACGACCTGCCTCTCTCGAGAGGGCTACAATCTCACTAACCCTGGCCCCGGATGCGAGTGCAAATAAGAAAATAACTTTTTGTGTCAAATCCTTTAACGCACACTCCTCATTGCTCAACAGAGAAGCGAAATGAAGAACTTTGTCTAAAGACCATGAAATGGGCTTTGGAGGTGCTGAAGGTCTGAGCCTAGCGCAGGCTTTCGGAACTTTATTAAAGATCTCGTTACCGAGGTCGACCTGGAAGGCATATAGAATGGGTCTTGTCAAAGCAGACTTACACGCCGAAATCGTGTTAGCTGCCAACCCTTGACCATGGAGGTGGATGAAGAAAGATAAGCAGAAGTCTGTCGAGATCTCCTGCAGATTCTTCGCCTTGACAAAGGCCACCCATTTTCTCCAAGATGACTCATATTGCCTTCTAGTGGATTTGCACTTATATTCCTCTAGGAAGTCTATGCTGGCTTTCGAAATCCCGAAACGCTTTCTCACCGCCAGGGAGAGAAAATCATGAGCTGCAGGGTCCGGGTTTTCTGTAATGAAGCGCAGACAGTCGACTTCTGGACTCGCTGGGTCAGAACTGGATCTGGTAGCGGTACGAACTTCAGCCGTAGTTCCAATGCCAGGGGGAACCACACGCTGTTCGGCCACTTGTGGGCCACTATTGCCGCTACCCCCTTGAAGGATCTCAGTTTGTTGAGGACCCTCAACAGAAAGCTGTGAGGAGGGAACAGATAAATCCTGGACCATCTGTTCCAGTCGAGGGACATCGCGTCCACTGCTTCCACTAAGGGGTCCTCGTACGGGGACACGTACAGGGGCAACTTCTTGTTGTCTTTCGTCGCAAAGAGGTCTATCTGCAGTTCTGGGACTTGATTCAGAATGAAGGAGAATGATCCTGCGTCTAAGGACCATTCCGACTCTATCGGTGTGAACCTGGATAGAGCGTCCGCTGTCACATTGCGGACTCCTTGAAGGTGACCTGCCGACAGGTACCACTTCTTCTTTTCCGCCAATCGGAAGATGGCCAACATCACCTGGTTGAGAGGCGATTACCTCGATCCTTGTCGATTCAAGCATCTCACAACTACCTCGCTGTCCATCACCAACCTTATGTGGATCGAGTGACGCGGGGAGACTTTCTTTAAGGTAAGGAGCACTGCCATAGCTTCTAGAAAGTTTATGTGAAAGGTCTTGAATAGCTTGGACCAAGTCCCCTGGACTTTTTTCCGATGAGAGTGACCTCCCCATCCCTCCTTCGAGGCGTCTGAGTGAATCGTCACCGACGGGGGAGGTGGCTGAAGAAGAACCGACTTCTTTAGATGTCTGGCTTGGGACCAAGGCCTGAGAAGAGTACGTAGCCGAAGCGGAACTGGTCTTCTCAGATCTCTTCGCGCGTTTAATGCATAACTTCTCCAAACTCCGGTTGCATCCTTTAGCTGTGCTCTTAGCACTGGGTCTGTCACTGAAGCAAACTGGAGAGAGCCCAGTACCCTCTCCTGTTCGCGTCTTGATATCTTTTCGGAATCTAGAAGTCTCTTGAGAGAACCCGCTATCTCCTTCCTTTTCTTCGCCGGGATGGAGAAACGGTGTGACATTAGGTCCCAGTGGATTCCCAGCCACTGGAACTTTTGAGATGGAGAAAGTCGAGACTTTTTTCTGTTGATCTTGAAGCCTAGATACTCTAGGAACTGGATCACTTGACTGGAAGCTTGCAAGCATTCTGTCTCGGATGCTGCCCACACCAACCAGTCGTCCAGGTAGGCTACTACCTGAATTCCCTTTAGGCGTAATTGTTTGAGAGCTACGCTCGCAAGCTTCGTGAAAATCCTTAGGGCTATATTTAGCCCAAATGGCATGGCTCTGAAGGCGTATAGTCTTCGTTGTAGCTTGAACCCTAGGTAGGGGGAGAGTCGACGGTTGATTGGAACGTGCCAATAGGCGTCCGACAAGTCTATGGAGACGGAATATGCCCTCTTGGGCAGTAAGGTCCTTATGTGTTGCAGTGTTAGCATCTTGAATTTGCAATTCACTATGAACTTGTTGAGTGGCGACAAGTCCAGAATGACTTTGAGCTTTTCTGAGTCTTTCTTGGGAACACAAAACAGCCTCCCTTGGAATTTGATGGACTTCACCCTTCGGATCACTTTTTTCTCCAACATTTCTTGAACGTACTCCTCCAGAACGGGGGTGGAGTGTTGGAAAAACCGAGGGCACGGGGGTGGAGTGCTGTACCAGCTCCAGCCCAGTCCGTTCTTGAGTAGGCTGTGGGCCCAGGGATCGAAGGTCCACCGATCCCGAAAATTCTGAAGTCTCCCTCCTACTGGCATCATCTCACTTGGACTGCCGTCCTGAGGTCTTGCCTCCTCGACCGCGATCACCCCTGAATCCCCTTCCCCTTGAGGGGCGCCTAGACGAGCCTCTGGCTGCTCCTCTAGGCCTTGCTCGAAAGGAAGTAGACTGCCCTTCGAACGTTGGGGTGAATGCCGTGGACTGTGTCGACACGGCCTGGGGTACCCACTGGAATGTGGTCGGGGTTTGTGCCACCAACTGGGGCACTGAAGGCAATGGCAATTGCAATTGCTGTTGTTGTTTAAGAGGCTTGGCTGGTCGAGACGGTAGCCTAGTCCTCATAGTCTTCCTCTTTGGTTGAGGACCCTCATCCGGGGAAGACTTTCTTTTGTTAGCCAGGCCCCAATTCTGGAGAAGGTTTCTATTCTCTGTGGCGGCCCTATCAACAACTTCTTTGACCAATTCGGTAGGGAAAAGGTCTTTGCCCCAAATGTTGGAGGAGATTAGCTTCCTTGGCTCGTGCCTCACCGTAGCCGAGGTGAACACGAACTCCCTACAAGCTCTCCTCGCCCTGACAAAGCCATAAAGATCCTTCGTCACTGTGGCCAGATGAGTCTTGGCCACAACCATGAACATTTCATGGACCTTGGGGTCACTTGCCATCATCTCAAGAGTAGTCTGAAGAGACATTGAGGCAGCCAGTCTTTCTTTTGTCTCGAGCTCTCTCCGCAAAAGAAAGTCAAAGACAGCTTAGGGAGGTCCTCGCCGAACTGACGTCCGGCAATATCAGCCTCCAACTTCCCAACTGAGAAGGTAAGATGGACGTCCTTCCAGTCTTTGTGGTCCATAGGCAGGGCCAGCGACAAGGGTTTACACTCCTCCAGGGAGGGGCAAGGCTTGCCGGCCTCGACTGCTTTTAGTACAGCCGCAAACCCTTTCTGTAAAAGGGGGAAGACTCTAGCAGGAGAGGACACAAAGGAAGGGAGCTTCTTACTCAATGCAGCTACCTTTGAGTTCGTGAAGCCCCTCTCTTTCATCGAGGATGAAAGCAAAGCTTGAGCCTTAGCATGGTCCATCACTATGACCTCCTTCGGCTCTGTCTCCTCCTTTGAAGCTGGTTCCTTCCTCAGCCGGACATAACAGTCCGAATATGACCCCTTGCTGGGCCAGAATTCCACCTCCTCTAGGGGAACTGAGCCCAACTTATCCGAGATGACGATCTTTCCAGTCGTCATCGGCATGTGCTCAGCATACCTCCATGGGTTAGCATCTGAGCACAAGGGAAGGTCTTTCACATTGAGCCTTTTCTGGGGCCCATGTGATGCTGCAAGTCTCTGCATCTGCAGTTCCATTGCAGCCGCCTTCTCCTGATTCTCCTTCTGCATTTGTTGGATCATTCCAACAATGGAGGAGAGGGCCTGTCCCAGGTCTACTGGGAGAGCGGCCGATGTTGAGGGAATAGGCTCCGGGATCTGAACCGGAGTAGCCGACACCTCGTCGACCTCTTCCACTACAACGTCTGGGGCTTGAACTTCATCCTGGGCTTCTGCCAGGAGGTCTTCCTCCAGACGCTCGTCCACGTCAGACATCCTGTCATCCAAGTGGATGTCTTGCATAGCGACCACGACTCCAGCATCCACCTGGATCTGAACTTGGGGGATCTCCTCTTGAGGCTGGGGAATCACTGCATCAGCTGATGCCCTAGGGAAAAGATACGCCCTCATCTTCTCACTTGGAAGATAAGGTCCAGAGGTGTTCTTCTGGAAGCCCCTTACCCAGGTACGAAGCTTCTCCCTTTCTATATCCCTTGATTCCGCCGTCCTAGGGGAATCAAAGGCCTCAGTAATCAGGTTAGTGCACACGGTACATACCTGAGGGTCCCAATACTGGAGATCACCCTTGGAGACAGCGCATGCAGCGTGCCTCCTACAAAACTCTTACTGCGGACGTTGCAGAAAACACTTCCGCACTTCGGAGGGTCCTCCTTTAAAGAGAATAAATTTCCATGAGTATCAAGTGAACTATGTATCACTGGATATGCATTAGCATAACAATTCAGAAAGGAAACACACACACTTGTGTTTCCTTCACAACCAATTGTTGCAGCCTTCCAGATAATAAAATCGTATGGTTAATCTCTTCTAGAATAACCAATGAAAAGTTTCCAGAGGAAACAGGTGTAGCTCACACCTAAGCAATGATTTTAAAATCCTGAATAATAGACAAGAAAGAACTCACTTTCTTATCTGTAAGGCAACAGCAAAGGGCTGTGCAAGACAACACAAAAGTGTTAGAACACACAGTGCTGTACCAAAACTTATACTATAGTTTTCCTCTTACAGTATATGTTATACTGAAGAATACTGGTACAGTATAGAAGGTTATGTGCCGGCCGGCACACACCATAACTAGCTTTAAAGTATACTACTTAACAGCTATAAGGCGGCAGAACGCTGGCAACAGCCCATGTCGGCTACACAAGGTAGCACCCGGCTGCCGGCCACACTCCTGGCGACCGGCAGACAAGGGCTGACATTAGCCGGCCGGCAAAGGTACACAACCGAAGCCAGCCAGCAGCAAAAGAACCAGAGGACTACGACTGCCCGGCTGCCGGCCTCATAGGCCGGCAGACGGGTCGAGTACAGCACTAGAAGAAAACAGAATGGATGCTGGGATAAGAGCGTAAACAACCTCCAAGCCCGGCAATCCGAAAGAGTGCATATAAGGAAGGGGAGAATCTAATTCAAGCTTCTTGACCAATGCCGTCTGACTAACAGGCAGGCATGGATGAGGGACCAAGGGAGGTCCGGGCAGCACTCAAGCAGAAGACCCTTGCTGGCCGGCAGACTCTGTCGGCCGGCAAAGGACTGAGTCAGTTCCACATCCTAACCTATCCTAGGTCCAGATGTAGAATGACGTACAGTACTGTAATGGCTAGGCCATTACGGAGATAGAGGGGGAAGGGACAAAGAGGGTCCTACCAACCTTGCTTTAGTGAAGGATCACCCGCAGCCAAGGAAACTCATCTTAGCCTAAGGGAGATCCAAGGAGGGAGGCCTGCAATACTTGTCAGCTCCCAAAGAACCAAAGCAAGGAAGGTGTTGCTATTCCCAGGGAAAGAATCTTATCCTCCCACCGAGAACAGCAACAAGGACTAGTCTGCTAGATCACAAAAGAAGGAATCATCTCGTACAGAAACCTTCGGTAGTGACCTAAGGAGGCTAAGCCTCCTATGTCTGTGTCAGGCCAGCGAGGGAGACTCTACCCCAAGCCAGACGAACACAGACTCAGACTAAAAACTCTGTTGTTCTGTCCCACTCTGAAACCAGACTTACTGGAACAGGAAGGTACAGTAACACCCCAGTATAGTTTTATCGAAAGTTAATTCAGATAAACCACTTAGGGATAAGCCCAAGGCTTAAACAGAGGGAAAGGGATTGCATACCTTCTCCGAAGAAAAGAAAGCAACCGGGGAGTATGAGAAAGTATACTAAGGCTCCATAAGCAACTTAGCCTAGGCACCAAGAGAATCGATTACCTAAATCACCGAAACTCACTCGTATACTATCTTGGAAATATTCAACATAATCTTAAATGTATAAAAAAACAGCCTAAAGCTTCAATAAAATTTTAATACACTCGGAAAACCAAAATCATGCAGAAAGTACTAGGACCAAACGACTAGGCTACATGGCCTAGCGTAGGCCAGAGTTGGCGAATACTTCGCCAAAATAATACTAAAGCACGAAAGGAAATCCTATGTAACGCTAAATAGCTAAAATTTATTAAAGCAAAACAACCGGGAATGTCGCTCTGGCTAACTAAAACTCATACCTAGCGAGCGACAGCGTCAATGATGCCTCCGGTAGGCTACGGCTCTTGTAACAAAGATTAATCCTATTAATCACTTAAAAATTTACCAAGAGCCTACATTTATACATAA
>NC_090727.1:59831087-59866087 GCF_036898095.1 Palaemon carinicauda | reverse complement strand
TATATTACGTGAAGCACAACAATGGGTAACTCAATAAGATAGGAAAAATAAAAAAGGGGATATACTCTCTCACAGGTATGATACTCGAGAATAATACTTTACCCGAGGTCCTTTGAATGTACTCGGAGTATATTTAAAAGACCTTGACTTTACCTAATGTATAAGTGAGCATTATCCTGTAACTCCCATACTAAAAAATCGCACTAATTCTCGTCCTGTTTCGAGAGTGTGAGAGAAATTCTCTTACATTTCCAAATGGTGCGAGCTTCCACACACTGTAAATTGGCTAATAGCTTCAATATATAAGAAATTTTGAAATAATACATAAATAAACATATATATATATATATATATATATATATATATATATATATATATATATATATATATATATATACATATATATATATACATATAAACAGTAAAATTCGTTATCGTTTTGTCATAATTTTGCTCTTCAACAATTTCATAGTTTTGCCTAGATGTTTATATTTTTCCCAACAGATGTCAGTGTTAGTTAAGAGCAAGACAACATTCCTTTAGAGTCCTTGTTTGTCTTGACCAATCAGGACACTCATTTGCTTCTTTTCTGAAAACAAAATATAACACGGTTGCGCCATTGGTCGAAACATTGAGAAGAGGATCTGGGAGAGAAAGCATGGCAGCCATTTATGTAAACTGTAAGCGTAACGGATTGAATTCCTACGGAAGGAGCTTTTAACCTTAGGAATGTGGTTTATAATGGTTATTGAACGGTGACCAATAGGTAAATTTCTATTGTGTTAAGTGGTTATATGAACACGTATCCATTTTACAAAATGGCTATCGGGTGTGATAATTCTAGTGAGCTTCACTATAGTGTGGTATGAGTTTAGTGTTCGTAGTACTTTAAAGTTTAAGTGATCGTGACTTGACTATGATGGTGAGAAAAGTAGGAGTTGGCATTCTGTGTGTTACTTAAACGTTGAAAGTTTTTGTATGTAAACTAAATTACTACAGGTTATAAAAGCTGATGGTATAAGGTACTCAAGGTGCAGACCTGTAACAAAAGCTAATTTGTCTCGAGGAATCGATTATAAGTTATCAGCGACACGACTAATGAGATACTAATTTCTAGCGGAATTGAAATTTTCTATAAGAAATGGACGAGTACCGAGTATCTTTGCATGGTTTTCGCTAAAGAGGGTGTGTAGCATAACTTTACGTATCGATCTACAAAAAATGTACTCGTCAATTCTTTTGCCAAGTCCATTTATAACTTTAGAGAGATTGGTTACGGGTTACTGCGCAAGCGAAGCTTTTATTCTCTGAGTGATTTTGTTGTTGTACATCTTATTCATTAACTGGTATTTTGAACACATTAACATTTCAAATATTCACACGCTCCAGGATGGTTTGTCAACTTTTTTTTTTCCATATTGGTCGTTAGTTCCACCACGACTAGAGTTTGAAGATTTATTTCTCTCGGGGAATTAAATAATTTAGTGTAATTTAATTTTGCTTGAAACACACCTTTAGTCTAGCTATTGGTACTCGTGTGAAAGTAAATCTCCGTAATAATGATACTCATGTTTGGTGAGTTCAACTCCTCCACTTACCGCTTCCCATAATAGAGCAGCGAGAATATTTACCTTAACCCTGGATAGGTACGGTGGGTCGTTTGCGACCCCGAGCGTCAAAAAAAAACAGGTTTTTCTCACGTGACTCACCCCTGTGACTGAATTTGTGGGTGATCAACCTGCAGGAGGTGTCTCCCCTACACGCTCTAGTAGTGTCCAGATGTGCATTGCTGTAGCTGTACTCCTTCCCCGATTTCTGAGACGCGTCGGGGTCGTTCGCGTCCGAGTTTACCCTTCTGAGGTAGTTTGCATAATTATCAAAGTTATTACGTATTATGAAATTGTCGTAGAATGGTGCAACTTGTATAGGTTATCAGTTGTGGAAAGTCTTGGTGGATTGTTTGGCTACCATGTGCATGTTTTTTTTTTTAGTTAAAATGTCGTTCATCACCACGAGGACCATTTTACCGCGAGTGCCCCTTTTTCATTTTTTTTCATTTTTTTGCCAAGTCATTTTTCCGTAAGATATTGCCAAATAGTGTCGTAAAACTTTTGCTTGTTTAGTGTTGGAAAGTGTGTCTAGATGATCTGGCTACCCATGCATGACTTTGTTTTTGTCAGATACGACGTAGTTATTGGTATATTGGGTATTTAACTGCGGTTACCAATTTCTGTTTTTTTTTCAATATTTGTAAAAATTACTACGTAGTAAGGAATTGCCGTATATTATTCATTTTTTTTTCATGTTTATGTGTTAGAAAGTGTGCCTTGATGATTGGGCTAACACGTGCATGTCTTTTTTTTTATCTGAGATGTCGTATATTAGAATGTCGGGCATTTTACCGCGAGTGTCCCTTTTTAATTTTTTTAAATTTTTTTGCCAAGTCATTTTTCCGTAAGATATTGCGAAATAGTGTCGTAAAACTTTTGCTTTTTTAATGTTGGAAAGTGTGTCTAGATGATCTGGCTACCCATGCGTGATTTTGTTTTTGTCAGATACAACGTAGTTATTGGTATATTGGGTATTTAACTGCGGTTGCCAATTTCTGTTTTTTTTCAATATTTGTAAAAATTTACTACGTAGTAAGGAATTGCCGTATATTATTGATTTTTTTTTCATGTTTATGTGTTAGAAAGTGTGCCTTGATGGTTGGGCTAACACGTGCATGTCTTTTTTTTTTATCTGAGATGCCGTATATTAGAATGTTGGGCATTTTTCCGCGAGTGCCCCTTTTTATTTGTTTTGCATTTTTTTGCTTAGTCATGTTACCGTAAGGAATTGGCAAGTAGTGTCGCAAAACTTATATTTTTATAGTGTTGGAAAGTGTTTCTAGATGATCTGGCTACCCATGCCTATTTTTTTTTTAGCCAGATATGGCGTATATATAAGTATGTGTTCGATTTTCCTGTGATTGCCATTTTTTCGTTTTTTCCCATTTCTTTCAAAATTACTACGTACTAAGGAACTATCACAGAGTAATATTTCATTTATATGTTTATTTGTCGGAAAATATGCCTTGATGGTTTGCCTAGCACGTGGCTGAATTTTTTTTTTTTCTGAAATGCCGTATATTAGAATGGCCATTTTTCCACGAGTGCCCCTTTTTATTTGTTTTGCATTTTTTTGCTTAGTCATGTTACCGTAAGGAATTGGCAAGTAGTGTCGCAAAACTTATATTTTTATAGTGTTGGAAAGTGTTTCTAGATGATCTGGCTACCCATGCCTATCTATTTTTTAGCCAGATATGGCGTATATATAGGTATGTGTTCGATTTTCCGGTGATTGCCATTTTTTCGTTTTTTCCCAATTCTTTCAAAATTACTACGTACTAAGGAACTATCACAGAGTAATGATTCCTCTAGATGTTTATTTGTCGGAAAATTTTGTTTACTTTTTTTTTGATTGAATATCATCAAATTTTTTTAGCTAAAATATTGTTTTACATTTTTTTTTTCGATTTTATTTCCCTTCAAAAAAAATTTTTTTGGTCAGAATTTTAATTTTATAGTCGTAAAATAATCGACAATTATCCAGCAACCCACCATACAATTTTTATGCATATCCAATAATAATTAGATTAGTAAATAACACCTTGAAATTGACATACCCTTCCTACATTTCAAGTGGCAGATTAGGGAGTCTGAGTCAGTGTGGTTGGCGGCCATTTTGTGGACATATCCGAAGCGTAAGCTGCCCTATCTATATATATTCTTGTTCCCTATAGAATTTGTGATATTTTGGTATATTTTTACCTGCATAAATATCATATTATATATTAAATATATGTATTTTTTTACGAAATTTCCAAGTACTCAAAAAATTACCTTTAGATATGGCCCCTGATATAAATGTAATTTACAAAATAATGAAGATTTTTTTACATATTTCTATTTTAGGATAACATATGTTTATTCCCTAAAAAAATTAGCCACTTCCTATTTCATTTGGGTACCCAAAATAATTCATGAAATTTGGACAATTTTTTTTGGCCAAAAAAAGTTACCCTTTTTTTCTCATTTCAGATCTTCACCTCCATGGGTCTGACTTCATCCAAAATACATCAAGATGTGTCCTAAACATTCAAGAATCAATTCCTAAAAGGATTTGTGTATATATGTATAAACTTTTTTTTTATGAATTTTTATGTCAGGTCTTTTTTTTTCTACTTAATTTTTTAAAATATTTATAATAAATAGTTTTTCTGCAGATGAGTAGTATTTATCTTTACAGTTGTTTTAAGCATTCATTGAAGTTTTTTTTGGCAAAAGAAAAAAGGAGGTTACTGCAAAAACTGATTTTTCAAGAATTTTTTTTGGCGTCGGGGTCGTTCGCGTCCGAGTATACCCTTAAAGGGGTGTCCGAGGACCGTACCTATCCAGGGTTAAGGGCTGCTTTTCTGGTCCCATATATTAGGGGAGCACTACTCTCTACAGGACCTTTAGTCATTTTATATTGATTACAAGGCATTTGGTATTTCGCACCACATAGTTTGTCAAATCCACACTATCGAAGCGTATAAAGAACAAGAAAGTCTTTAGTTTTCTTTGGAAATTAAGTAAGAATTTTAGATTACAAATAGATTCTTTGTTTACGAAAAGTTTTTATAATAGGTTAATAACACTGGATTTTCAGTTATGACTAAAGGTGAAGGTAGGAAACCAGTGGAATCCAAAACTAGATATAATGGATATTAAATACAAAATTAGAATTAAGCTTCCATAAGGATGATTAGAATGTATAATAAGTCCCCAGCTTTCATACTTATGGATTTTTTTCTTTTAATTTTTTCTTAGTTTCTTAGAGGCTTAGTATCAATATTTCGGATACCTTTGTACATCATTGGTGGGTTAATTAAATTAATCAAATTTTATTTGTTAATAGTATAGCACATTTTATATTTTAAAATATTCATTAACCTAATTTTATCCTAACTTCACGTTCTCAATTCTAATATTATTGTTAACGAAGATTACGATCTGCATAATGTTCAATCTAATACTTTTCGTAGCTTTTGTCAGTACGAAAAGCTAAAAGAATTTTACTTGGTATCTCTAAGTCTTTCTCCAGAAAAGTCTTCATAACTCTTGTATAGAGCATTCAGTGGATTATCACCACTTGAACAGGTAAAAAAAAAAAATTTGCAGTGAACTGTTATAATATTTTCAAGTGGCTATTTTACAGTGTACCTTACTAACTTGCATCAATAGATCATGGACTATTATTTCAAATTATACTGTAACTTAAGTGAAAAGTTTTGAGATATAAATGGCAGGGTAGTTTGTAGCGCTACGGACAATCGTCCTAATTTGCTTATTATCGCTCCGACTGTTATCTTGTATAGAATAAAAACGTTTGGAAATGGTCTATGGATCTTAAATATGTTGTGTAAGGGGGGGGGGTCCGGGGGGGGCAGCCCCCCCTGTGTAAGGACATGGCTTTTAGCATAGGTTAGGTGGGTTTTTTAAGTTAGCTTCTCCCGTCGTACTCGTTCGTAAGTAAGGAAACTGTTGTGTAAGGGTATGGCTTTTAGCATAGGTTAGGTGAGTTTTTTAAGTTAGCTTCTCCCGCCAAAATCGTTTTTAGAACGACGGCCAGTTCAGAATATTCCCGTTTACTACGGGATCTGGCCGTCACCCTACAAAGGCTCCAAATGGCATTTTGAAATGGTATACTGTAGGTGGCTGTAAGGCAAGTTTCCATAACTTTCAGATTTGTGCAAGTTATCCGAAGTTTTCCAAACTGCTAGTTCCCGGGTAAAAAATTCTCTAGGAAATGTTGATAGTGAGATAAGTAGGAGTTGGCATTCTGTGTTACTTAAACGTTGAAAGTTTTTGTATGTAAACTAAATTATTACAGGTTATATAAGCTGATGGTATAAGGTACTCAAGGTGCAGACCTGTAACAAAAACTAATTTGTCTCGAGGAATCGATTATAAGTTATCAGCGACACGAGTAATGAGATACTAATAAATTGTCTTTCTCATAAGTAAAAAGACACTCGAGTGTAGACCTCCAGGGCAGGTCAGTTCCCTCTATAATAGCATTTATATGTTTGAGAAATATCTAAACTGGTCTAATCTCGAAATAGTGAAAACTAATTTTAAACTCTTGGATCCTGATGGTGATATGGATGACGGGCCAAATCTAATCACTTATAAGTTAGCCTATAATTTTTTATTAATTTATCCGTAACTATTGTTTTAATTAGGCTGGTGAAATGTAAAAACACAACTTCCTGATTGAGATAATGAAAGAGCTTTATATCAAAGTATTAGCACTAGGGAATTAGAATCTTTGTTTGCCGTATTCTAGGTAAATCCAATTTATATTTCAGTATTTTTTTTTAATTATAAATTTCAAAATTTGCTGTAAGCAATCTTGCCACTTTTTTTTCTTTTGTGTTAGATTAGTTTAGAGAAAATTTAATGGGTGTGGCGAAGTATTTATCAAATTTTTATATGGCAGATCAATTTATAAAGATTCTTTGGGTGATGAATGAAAAAAGGTTCTGATAAAACTTAAAACCTTTTAATTTCCAGTCTGCTAAAAATTTGTGGTAGCAAATAAAAAACAATCCTGGAATAAATGTTGATAATCATTTAGTTTTAACACAGGAAAAATGTTAAAGATAAACTGAATTTTTATATCCGAAGACTTTCCATTTTCGTCGCCTATTTTTCCATCTGACAACTGATCCTTGAGTTTCTCGAGCGTTAAAGATTCAGTTAGCACGCAGTTCTCACTCAGATCCCACTGAGAGAGGACCTTCACTTCTGCTCCTGCCTGCTGACTGCCGACATCTTCTGCCGCCGTTACTGGCTGTTGCCTGCTCCCTCTTTACTTGGCTGATACATTCAGCCTCCTGAAGAGACCGCCGCCGCCGCTTCCGCCGATAAATCGCCGAATTCGCCGTCGTTTTTCGCCGATTTTTCGACGATTTTTGTTGCAGTTCTTGCTGTACTGACAAGGGCCTTGCCCCTGAATTGGCTGTAATCAGCCCCCTTATATAAGGGAAACTAAATTGACTATATAGGCTAAGCTTTGCCTCCACCTACATAATTTTAACTTACTAATAGATCCTCCTGTGGAAAATCTGGTAGCCGTTGTGGTCTTAAAACTCCAGTAGAAGCAGGGCCAAAGGGTCAAAAACTCCCACTCTCGCTGTCTGTGGCAAGTGGCATAGGGCTGTTAGGCTTGGCGCCTATAAGCCAAGTTGTTTGATAAATAATAGGTTATTCTTTAAGGTAGTAGGTTGGCCAGGGCACCAGCCGCCCGTTGAGATACTACCGCTAGAGAGTTAGGGGGTCCTTTGACTGGCCAGACAGTACCATATTGGATCCTTCTCTCTGGTTACGGTTCTTTCCCTTTGCCTACAGACACCGAATAGTCTGGCCTATTCTTTACAGATTCTCCTCTGTCCTCATACACCTGACAACACTGAGATTACTAAACAATTCTTCTTCACCCCAGGGGCTAACTACGGCAATGTAATTGTTCAGTGGCTACTTTCCTCTTGGTAAGGGTAGAAGAGTCTCTTTAGCTATGGTAGGCAGCTCTTCTAGGAGAAGGACACTCCAAAATCAAACCATTGTTCTCTAGTCTTGGGTAGTGCTATAGCCTCTGTACCATGGCCTTCCACTGTCTTGGGTTAGAGTTCTCTTGCTTGAGGGTACACTCAGGCACACTGTTGTGTCTAGTTTCTCTTTCTCTTGTTTTGTTGAAGTTTTTATTGTTTATATAGGAAATATTTATTTAAATGTTGTTACTATTCTTAAAATATTTTATTTTTCCTTGTTTCCTTTCCTCACTGAGCTATTTTCCCTGTTGGGGCCCCTGGGCTTATAGCATCCTGCTTTTCCAACTAGGGTTGTAGCTTAGCATTTAATAATAATAATAATAATAATAATAATAACTGGCGAAATAAGCCAGTATTCAAATAGGGTCAGGAATCAGCTCAAATAAAAACTTTTAGGTTTCCACTGAGTTTTGCTTATTACCCCCAACCTCCCTACCTGCAGGAATAGACTGCTGGGCCGTCTTAGTGCGTGAACGCAGTAAGAAGGCTCCCCAACAGCTATTTGTGTAGGCTAGTACTTAGCTAAAAAGAGTTAGTTTCAGCACTGCTCTAGCAATAGGTTAGTTAGCATACCCCCCATATAACTAACGAATTTGTGTTTCATTTTCAGATTCTGTATCTCATTCTTATAACTCCTACTATAACTTTGCTTGGGGCCCTAGGGCTTAAAGGGTTGGACAACCCCACCAGGCACACTGTCTGTCTCTCTATATGGTCTCTGATCATATACTCACACATCTTGAAAAAAAGGACTTATCTTGGAATGAACTTTATGAAATCGTACTAGAAGCTCTAGGAACTGGAGAAATGGAGATGGACCCCGACCTGCAACCCCTTCTAACCGAACTGGATAAGGAAGCCGAACAGGAACTGATGAACAAGGAACAAAAACGAATGGAACAGGACCAGGACCAAACAAACCGGAAGAGGACCAACGCTGACAACGACTCTGATGGAGAAGGAAACCTACCTTGGCAGGAAGTAAGGAGAAAAAAGAAACTTCCTAGAAGGAGCCAACCAGGGAATGATGTACCCACCCAGCAAGGAAACCTCACCGCAGGAAGCAGCAACCAGCCTGCTAGAGAAAATAAGACCTATTTTTTTAGGGTCTTAGCTGCTAACCCATCAGAGGCCTTCAAGGCTATTGCTGCCTTTGAAAGCAAACACAAAAACATACAGATGATTGCCAAACCGAACAGGCAAGGACAGTGGACCATATCCACCAAGGACACAAGAGCACTGATAACCTTACGAAGCACCTCAGACATTAAGCTATTGGAGCTTAAAGAAGAGGAAAAATTTAAAAAAAGCAGTTGTAGTTGGCTACCCAACTGATATGATGGAAAGCCACCTAGTTAAATTACCCAATATCACTGCAGCAGAACGGATGAAGAACAAGGCAGGCTTCCTTACCAAAGCCATACTGGTGACATTTAAGGGTCCACACCCAAGAAGAGTCGATCTAGGCATCTTCGGCAGCTTCAGGGTCAACAAATACTACCCAGATCCCCTCAGATGTTACAACTGCCAGAAGTATGGGCATCACAAGGACCAATGCCAGGCAAAGGTCCCAACCTGTGCTGTCTGCAGCCTTAAGCACCCCACACAGGAGTGCATTGACAAGAAGGCTGCTGGAATACCCACAGTGAAAAAGTGCTCAAATTGCAAGAAAGGGCATACTGCAATGGCCTGGGGATGCCCTGAAAGAGTGGCAAGGGTAATTGCTGCCCTCCCCAAAGACAAAAGGGACCCATCAAGAGGAAGAGCGGCCCCCAAACCTCTACCCAGGAGGAGATTCTACACTCAGGAGGAGTTAAGAAGGCACTCCAACTCCAGAACCAACACCAGATCAGTCTCAAAACCCAGAGCCAGATCTACCTCCAGGGTTCAAACTGAAGGACCAAAGCCACTACCCAGGACCATCTTCATTAAGACCACGGTCCTAAAGGATAAATTGACCGAACTAGTCACACAGGCCGTGACTGGAAAAATCAATGCTGAAACAATAGCAACCAGCATTGAACAAGTCCTAAAAGACTTGCTCTCCAGGAATAAGTCCTCCCAATCCCCCTCTCTTGCTATCCAGGAGATCACTTCTCACTCCTCACCAACCACACCTACCATTCCATCACCTCAATCACCCGTACCTTCCACATCCTCTACTTCAGTCCCCGCACCTATCATACCACTCACCCCATCCATCATCCCATCATCCACACTCACCCCATCCACCTCATCCACTTCATCCTCCGAGGTCAAGGCAATTGCCTTTGCCCCTAGGGACCCTAGACAGTACTCTTCAACCTACACCATGGAGTAAGAGTTCTAAACTGGAACTCAGCCGGTGTTAGATCAAAGATCTCCTCCCTAATTGCAGTATGCAAAACTGAGAATGTAGATGTCATCCTGCTACAAGAAACCAATCTTCCAGCAGGAAAGAAACTAAAAATCCCAGGCTACAATGCCTACATCGCACCACAGATAGGCACAGACAGAGGCCTAGCTACATTAGTTAAAACTAGCATACCAACAACAAGGTTACACAACCCTATTCCCTGTGGCACCAACATAGAGACACTAGCAGTAACAATAACATTACTGAATCAAAAAATAGACATATACAACATATACAGAAAATTACATAGGGAGGATACAGGAGAGTTACAACTAACTCAACTCTTTGCTCACACAGAAAGAACACCAACAATTATCTGCGGGGATTTTAATGCACATCACCCCATACTATCATCCCCATCAAGGACAAACCCCTCAGGGGAACACATAGCTTTCGCCCTGGATGAATTTGAGGGAGTCTCCCTCCTAAACACAGGGCAACCTACACACATAAGAGGTGGAAGACTGGATCTGACTTTTGCCACAATAGCCATTAGACACCTAACCAAGTGGCAAGTACACTCAACCCTGATAAGTGATCACTTTGCCACAGTGACAGAATTGGACTTACAACAACTACCTCCAATCCCACCACCCCCACCAAGATGGAACCAGGACCTAGCAGACTGGGTCTGCTTTCAAACAACCATAGAGGAATGGGCAATCAGCTACGCTCCTCCAGAGGACATAGATCAACTAGAAAAAGACCTAGTTGAGGCCTTTCACAATGCAGCCAACAGAGCTATGCCACTAAAAACAACACAAGGTAGTTACACTTACAAAGACTCCTGGTACTACTGCCCAGAAGTCAGAAGACTAAAAACCAGACTAAACAGAGTCACAAAAATATACAGAAGAAGATCCACAGTAGAAAACAGAGAGCTACTACAAACAGTCAAAACTGAAACAAATGAAAGGATCCATGAAATCAGAATTGAAAAATGGATGGAATGGTGTTCAAGCCTGTCAGGATACACCAATCTAACTCAGCTTTGGAAATGGCTAGGCAGAGTAGCCGGAAAAAAGAGAAAGACACCAATTGCCACACACCCACACCCACATGAGGAGGCTGAAAGAATTGCAACATCCTTTGCAAACAGAACACTGTCAATCAATCTCTCCCCCGAAACCAGAATGCAACAAGAGCAACTGGCACCATCAAGATGGGAAGAGATCAACACAGCCTGCCTTCAGCAGGATGACACAGACACCCCATACACAGTTGAGGAGCTAAGAGCAGTACAAAAGACAGGGAAAGACACTGCACCTGGAGCTGACAAAATCACCTACACAATGATCAAACACATGGGTCCAGCAGGAGAAACTGCATTCCTAAGATTACTAAACAAAACACACCTAGAGCACATAAGGCCTCAAACCTGGAGACAACAAGATACACAGCCAATCCCCAAGCCAAAGGATCCAACAAATCCTAGGCCAATAGCCTTGGTATCCTGTATAGAAAAAACAGGAGAAAAAATGGTCTTAAACAGATTAAAGTACAAAATTGGCCCCCTAAACAAGCGGCTATATGCATATCAGGAGGGAATTGGAACCTCTGAATGCATCACAGATGTATTAAGCTGCATAAATCAGAACAAGGCAACAATAGTCTTCATAGACTTTGAAAAAGCCTTCGAGCTTGCAAGCCCAGTTGCAGTGCTGCAATCAGTAGCTAAAAAAGGAGTCAAAGGACACCTACTAGCATGGACTAAAAACTACATGCTAGGAAGGCAAGCCAGAGTCAAATTTCAAGGAGTGATATCCACATATCATGAATTGGAAAATGGTACGCCACAAGGAGGAATTCTAAGCCCCCTCCTTTTCAACATCCTCATGGAAAATATAGCCTCACTTCAGCTACCTGAAGGAGTTAATATATTTATCTATGCAGATGATGTATGTGTAATAGCTCGAGGGCCAGTCAGGACAATAAAAATGCAAAGAGCACTCAATGCCATCAGCCACAAATCCAATGAGCTTGGACTAAAAATTAACATTGCCAAAACAAAAGCAATGACAATCAAAGCCCCAAACCCCGTACAACCACTCACAATAGGAATGGAACCCCTAGAATGGGTGGACCGATACACATACCTCGGGGTAATAATAGACAAACAGCTCACTTTCAAGCAAGAGATAAAATATCTCAAGGAAAGAACAAATGCCAGAAATGCAGCTATGAGATATATGTGCAGGCTCAAGGATGGAGCAAATGAACACGTCCAAAAGAAATACTATCTAGCCTGTTCCAGATCACTAGTAGACTATGCCGCCCCAACACTCCTGGGACTAACAGATCTACAAACAAGCCCAATTGAAGTGATTCAAAACAATGCCATGAGGCTCATGTTGGGTGCCCCAATGTGGACAAGACTTTGCAACCTAAGGTTGGAAACCGGACTACCAACCCTCGAAGACAGAAGTGCACTAAGAAATGCAAGCATAGTTGCAAAGATGTTCCTGTCAGACAGAGACTCAATCACCAAAAGACGAGTAAGAGAGGAACTATCCAAACATCCTGAAGTACAAACCCCAGATTCTTATGGCAAAGACCATAGCAATAACATCAAAAGACTTGGCCTTACAGAAACAATCCTACAATTAAAACCTGACACAGCACAAAGTACTATACACATTCCACCATGGAAAAAACAAGTTGCTAAATTCAACTACACCAAACTCCCAAGGGCAAAAGAAAACTGCACAATAGAAGAACTCAGAAACGCAGCAGAAGCAGCTATAACCTCAGTAGAAACAACAGGGGCACAGATCTACTATACTGATGGTACAGTAGATCCTGGAACCCAAACAGCAGGAGCGGCAGTTCACTCCTGCAAGTTCACAGCTTGCTGGAGAACATCCAACAATGTCTCCACCCTGCAGACAGAGCTTGTCGCAATACAGCAAGCATTAAAATACTCTATTGAAAATGAGGAAGGACCAGTAGTCATCCATACTGACTCACGATCCTCAGTGCAGGTCCTACAGCAGGACAAAAACAAAGAAAACAAATCCCTGATAGCAGACATTAAAATCCTCTTACATCAACATAATGAAAGAAACAGACTAGTAACTATAAACTGGATCCCCAGTCACATCGGGATACCAGGGAATGAAAAGGCTGATGAGCTAGCCAAAAGCACCAAACACATTCACAATGTACAGGTGCACATACAGCCTGCACTGCAACAAATCAAAAGCAAAATAAAGACACAGCTCAAGAACAACCTAATCAAGGAACTACATATGAGGATAGAGAATGGCTCTCCCTCTGCAACATGGTACAAATGGGCATCGGAACTAGAACCCCCTCCCATAGACAGATACACCCCAAGAAAACTGGCAGTATGTATACACAGACTCCGGCTGGGTTACAAAGCAAACTGGGAACTCCTAGATGACATCCAGACAAGGTGTGAACACTGTGATGTCATACCACAACAAGCTCTCCTGCACTACCTACTAGAATGCAGAGAAACAGCACAGCTACGAGGTGATCTACTTGTAGACATCAACACACCACATGCCATGAAAGAGGCAGCCACACTGGCAAAAGCAATTGTCGAAAGCATAGACACACATGCACAGTTGCTTTCAACACTACCTCCACCAAGGTAAGACCTCCTCATTCCATGCACCATCTCATCCCCTCATTGTAAGGCTCTATTCACATCACCCCCTTTCACTTCTCAACTAATCTACCACTTAAAATCTCTCTGCAGGGACCCTAGGGAGTAAAGGGTTGGACAACCCCACCTGCACAATTTTTCTCTAATCTTCAAAAGCCTTACTTTTCAAACTACCACTATCCGAGAAATGATGGCCCTCTACCACTACCACCATCATCCTTACCCTATCCACATCTTTTTCTACTACTAAAAACCTTTCAAATTTCCATTAATGCAACTACCTTATAAATTTTTACAGATCACCTACGGGCCAACCAAGGGAAAGGCCCGTGCCAACAACAAGTGTTGGCTTTAATACCCCAACAACAACAACATTCAGTTAGCGGCTTACAAGGCCTGTCCTAACCTATTGCTGAATATACTGTCAGCACCTCGGTCGTTTGGTCCACGGCTCCTTATTCAACATACTCAGAGCAGCCCTAAGAGTCTAATTCCTAGGGGTTCCCATCCGCCACCCGGGGAACGCGTCTGGTAGGAGTTTTCTCTCTCCCCAGACACCTGATATATTGACATAAAAGTGATATTACGGTTACCAACCCGTAAAAGATAAGGTTTTTGTAAGAAACCATAAATGGGAGATGTCCATAGTGAACCGATAGGAGACATAAACGAGGCAAGTATGTTACCATTTTGAGTAACCCTACGAGTAGAAGCAAGCGATCTGATTCGAATGACTCAATGGTACTGAAATTAGTGGAAAGATTTAGTTGAGGATTTAGTAGGAAAATAGTATAATTAATTTAGTTGTGCAAGGACGTTAATACTTGAAGGTTAAAGTGAAATTTGTAAGACTTTTTAAATATTTCATAATTTATTAGGGTAAGTCTAATTATCGAAAATAAGACCTATAGCAGTAAATATGCTTAAGTAAATCATAGCTCTTATTAAGATTTACAGATTGCTAGTTAAGAGATACGGCAATTCCCTGTGTGTGTTGTTCAGCGTTAACGTGTAGGTCCCCTCGATATTGGGGAAGTGCAGGAAAGACATTTTAGCTAATGGCTGGTTAGTTATCTTTTTAACTTATCCATTGAATATCCAATGTTCCTTTTGGAGATAGACTGATAAACAGTAAAACGCATATTGTGGTAAGGTGGTCGTTTTCTCTACAGTAAACTACGTAACATTTTTTTTTCTTTATAAAATTTGACTATTCTATGGTAAAATGTCAAGTCGTACCGATAGTACGGAAAGTTTAGAATGATTTCAGTATCATAAAGGGGTATTTGTTATGGGGAAGTTAATATACTTTTGCAAGACAGCGTAAAATATTTTTTCATCAGTCATAGTAAGAACTGTAAAGATAGTTTATGCGTTTCAAGGTAAATCTATTTTAGCTTTTTGTTGCTGACCAGTGGATGTAAATTTTGAAGTACAAATACTTGTTAAATTTTTAAAGTTTTCTTTCATTTAAATTTCATAAATTTACACATCAGGCTATAAAGCGAATTTTATTCAATAGTTTGTGTAGCCTGTACCATTATTGTTACTTTCACAGAAATGACCCCATGAGATATTGTCGATATGGTGGATTTTATTTTCATTGTAATTACACGTTTTAGAATGGGATCTATAACACCTCGTACAAAGGACATCTGGATTTCTTATCAGATATTTTGTCAGGTTTTTTTATTTACCATTGGATAAAAAGTTTAGAATGGGTTTTGGCTCATCTGCTATGAAACATCGAACGGGTTTTGGCTCGTCTGCTATGAAACATCGAACGGTTTTGGCTCGTCTGCTATGAAACATCGAACGGGTTTTGGCTCGTCTGCTATGAAACATCGAACGGGTTTTGGCTCGTCTGCTATGAAACATCGAACGGGTTTTGGCTCGTCTGCTATGAAACATCGAACGGGTTTTGGCTCATCTGCTATGAAACATCGAACGGGTTTTGGCTCATCTGCTATGAAACATCGAACGGGTTTTGGCTCATCTGCTATGAAACATCGAACGGGTTTTGGCTCATCTGCTATGAAACATCGAACGGGTTTGGCTCATCTGCTATGAAACATCAAACGGGTTTTGGCTCATCTGCTATGAAACATCGAACGGGTTTTGGCTCATCTGCTATGAAACATCGAACGGGTTTGGCTCATCTGCTATGAAACATCGAACGGGGGTTTGGCTCATCTGCTATGAAACATCGAACGGGGGTTTGGCTCATCTGCTATGAAACATCGAACGGGGGTTTGGCTCATCTGCTATGAAACATCGAACGGGGGTTTGGCTCATCTGCTATGAAACATCGAACGGGGGTTTGGCTCATCTGCTATGAAACATCGAACGGGGGTTTGGCTCATCTGCTATGAAACATCGAACGGGGGTTTGGCTCATCTGCTATGAAACATCGAACGGGGGTTTTGGCTCATCTGCTATGAAACATCGAACGGGTTTTGGCTCATCTGCTATGAAACATCGAACGGGTTTTGGCTCATCTGCTATGAAACATCGAACGGGTTTTGGCTCATCTGCTATGAAACATCGAACGGGTTTTGGCTCATCTGCTATGAAACATCGAACGGGTTTTGGCTCATCTGCTATGAAACATCGAACGGGTTTTGGCTCATCTGCTATGAAACATCGAACGGGTTTTGGCTCATCTGCTATAAAACATCGAACGGGTTTTGGCCTATCTACTATAAAACATCGAACGGGTTTTGGCCTATCTACTATAAAACATCGAATGGGTTTTAATCATTTACTCTTTATTTACGGGATCTTCAGTAGCATATGTTCTGAAAGTCAAATTAATGTGGCCAACTGAAAATGAATTCCTGAAGCAAAACTTAGACAATAACTTTAGTGGAGTAATAATTTTCATTATTGAAAATATTGGGCATCTGAGTGTCGGAAAAAAACCCTATTTCAAACTATTTTACCTAGTTTTCTACTCTGTATTTAAATCATGGAGGTAGAGATACCCAAAAAGCGCACATTATTTTTTTAATCATAAATTTTCTCGCACGAAATTTGTAAAAATTCAGAAATATTAAACCTTCATATACTGAGAGACTGTTCAATTATGCAGGGATGTTTGAAAGATGGATTGCATTAATTTGGTGTAATATAAATAAAGGGAAGTAGTTAAGAAAGAAAAAGGCTTGGTACCACTTATTCTCAAGAATAAGTCTGGTTAGTTGCAACGTGATTTGCTCTACATAAAATTTCCCTTCTCTTCAGTAACTTGTTAGTTGCAATGTGATCTGCTGTACATGGAATTAGTTTCTTGAATGAGTCTGGTTAGTTGCAACGTGATCTGCTGTACGTAGGATTTCCCTTGTCTTCAGAGTAATTTGTTAGTTGCAATGTGATCTGCTGTACATGGAATTAGTTTCTTGAATGAGTCTGGTAGGTTGCAACGTGGTTAGTTGCAACGTGATCTGCTGTACATGGGATTTCCATTGTCTTCAGAGAGATTTGTTAGTTGCAATATTATCTGCTGTACATGGAATTAGATTCTTGAATGAGACTGGTTAGTTGCAACGTGGTTAGTTGCAACGTGATCTGCTGTACATAGGATTTCCCTTGTCTTCAGAGTAATTTGTTAGTTGCAATGTGATCTGCTGTACATGGAATTAGTTTCTTGAATGAGTCTGGTTAGTTGCAACGTGATCTGCTGTACATAGGATTTCCATTGTCTTCAGAGTGATTTGTTAGTTGCAATATTATCTGCTGTACATGGAATTAGTTTCTTGAATGAGTCTGGTTAGTTGCAACGTGGTTAGTTGCAACGTGGTTAGTTGCAACGTGATCTGCTGTACATAGGATTTTCATTGTCTTCAGAGTGATTTGTTAGTTGCAATATTATCTGCTATACATGGAATTATTCTTGAATGAGTCTGGTTAGTTGCAACGTGGTTAGTTGCAACGAGGTTAGTTGCAACGTGATCTGCTGTACATAGGATTTCCATTGTCTTCAGAGTGATTTGTTAGTTGCAATATTATCTGCTGTACATGGAATTAGTTTCTTGAATGAGTCTGGTTAGTTGCAACGAGGTTAGTTGCAACGTGGTTAGTTGCAACGTGATCTGCTGTACATAGGATTTCCCTTGTCTTTAGAGTGATTTGTTAGTTGCAATATTATCTGCTGTACATGGAATTAGTTTCTTGAATGAGTCTGGTTAGTTGCATCGAGGTTAGTTGCAACGTGGTTAGTTGCAACGTGATCTGCTGTACATAGGATTTCCATTGTCTTCAGAGTGATTTGTTAGTTGCTATATTATCTGCTGTACATGGAATTAGTTTCTTGAATGAGTCTGGTTAGTTGCAACGTGGTTAGTTGCACCGTGGTTGGTTGCAACGAGGTTAGTTGCAATGTGGTTAGTTGCAACGTGATCTGCTGTACATAGGATTTCCATTGTCTTCAGAGTAATTTGTTAGTTGCAATATTATCTGCTGTACATGGAATTAGTTTCTTGAATGAGTCTGGTTAGTTGCAACGTGGTTAGTTGCATCGTGGTTAGTTGCAACGTGGTTAGTTGCAATGTGGTTAGTTGCAACGTGATCTGCTGTACATAGGATTTCCATTGTCTTCAGAGTAATTTGTTAGTTGCAATATTATCTGCTGTACATGGAATTAGTTTCTTGAATGAGTCTGGTTAGTTGCAACGAGGTTAGTTGCAACGAGGTTAGTTGCAACGAGGTTAGTTGCAACGTGATCTGCTGTACATAGGATTTCCCTTGTCTTCAGAGTGATTTGTTAGTTGCAATATTATCTGCTGTACATGGAATTAGTTTCTTGAATGAGTCTGGTTAGTTGCATCGAGGTTAGTTGCAACGTGGTTAGTTGCAACGTGATCTGCTGTACATAGGATTTCCATTGTCTTCAGAGTGATTTGTTAGTTGCTATATTATCTGCTGTACATGGAATTAGTTTCTTGAATGAGTCTGGTTAGTTGCACGAGGTTAGTTGCAACGAGGTTAGTTGCAACGTGGTTAGTTGCAACGTGATCTGCTGTACATAGGATTTCCATTGTCTTCAGAGTGATTTGTTAGTTGCTATATTATCTGCTGTACATGGAATTAGTTTCTTGAATGAGTCTGGTTAGTTGCACGAGGTTAGTTGCAACGAGGTTAGTTGCAACGTGGTTAGTTGCAACGTGATCTGCTGTACATAGGATTTCCATTGTCTTCAGAGTGATTTGTTAGTTGCTATATTATCTGCTGTAGGCCTACATGGAATTAGTTTCTTGAATGAGTCTGGTTAGTTGCAACGAGGTTAGTTGCAAAGTGATCTGCTGTACATAGGATTCCCATTGTCTTCAGAGTGATTTGTCAGTTGCTATATTATCTGCTGTACATGGAATTAGTTTCTTGAATGAGTCTGGTTAGTTGCAACGAGGTTAGTTGCAACGTGATCTGCTGTACGTAGGATTTCCATTGTCTTCAGAGTGATTTGTTAGTTGCTATATTATCTGCTGTACATGGAATTAGTTTCTTGAATGAGTCTGGTTAGTTGCAACGTGGTTAGTTGCAACGTGATCTGCTGTACATAGGATTTCCATTGTCTTCAGAGTGATTTGTTAGTTGCTATATTATCTGCTGTACATGGAATTAGTTTCTTGAATGAGTCTGGTTAGTTGCAACGAGGTTAGTTGCAACGTGATCTGTTGTACATAAAATTTCACTTTAAAGTGATTTGTTAATTGCAATGTGATCTGCTGTACACTGAATTATTTTTTTTTTGAGTATGATTGGTTGCAACGTGATCTGCTGTACACAATTTCCATTATTTTTAGAGTGATTCATTAGGTGCAACGTGATCTTACCTACTTTTACTTACTTTGACGGTAGCTTTTCCTGTCCCATGCTGCACATGAATTTTTTCTTGAATGAGTTTGGTTAGTTGCGATATGATCTGCTACTTTTCTTGATAATGAGGCTGGTTATTTGCAACGTGAACTGCTGTACATAGAATGTTCGTTGTCCAGTGATTTGTTAGTTGCAATATGATCTGCTGTACATGAAATTTTTCTTGAATAAGTCTGGTTAGTTGCAACTTGATCTGCTGTATATAAAATTTCCACATCTGAAGTGATTTTAGTTGTAAATGAAATTTTTCTTAACAATGAGTCTGTTTGTTGTCCAGAAATTTTTTAGTTGCAATGTGGTCTGCTGCACATAAAATCTATCTTGAGAATGAGTCTGGTTAGTTGCAACGTGATATACTGTACATAACATTTCCATAGTCTTCGGAATGAGTGGTTAGTTTCGTGTTCTGCTGTACATGAAATTTCCGGAGTCTTCTGAATGAGTGGTTAGTTGCCTAGTTATCTACTGTACTTAAAATTTCAATACCATTCTGGACGAGTGGTTAGCTGCAATGCCATCTGATGCAAATGAAACTTTTTTTTTTTTTCTTGAATTAGTCTGGTTAGCTGGAACGTGATCTACTATACATCAAATTTCTTTCGTCGTCAGAAAGTGGTTAGTTGCAATGTGATCAGCTGCACATGAAATTTGTTTAATGTCGGTTTAGTTGCAATGTAATCTGCTGTAAAAAAAAAAATTTTCATGAGAATTAGACTGATTAGTTGCAACGTGATGTGCTGTACACAAGTTTAATTGTCTTCAGATTAAGTGTTTAGTTACAAGGGATCTGGTGCACATATTTTAGTTTTCATGAGAATGTCTGGTTAGCTGTAACGTGATCTTCTGTAAATAAAATTTCCATTTGTCTTCAGAAATGGGTTAGTTGCAACGGGACCTGCTGTACATAAAATTTCCTGTCTTCAGAACGAGTGCTTAGTTTCGAGTGATCTGCTGTACATGAAATTTTAAGTTTTCATAAGAATGTTAAGTTATCTGTAATGGGATCTGTTGTACATATAACTTTTCCATTCTTCAGAAAGTTAGTTGCAATATATACTGCACATGAAATTTTAGTGTTCTTAAGAATGTCTGGCTAGCTGAACAGTGATCTGTTGTACATAAAATTTCTTCGTCTTCAGAAAGAGCAGTTAGCTGAATTATGATCTGCATATGAAATTTTAGTGTTCTTTAGAATGTCTGGTTGGTTGTAACGATCTGTTGTGCATAAAATTTCAATGTCTTCAGAACGTGTGGTTAGTTGCAGCGTGATCTGGTGTACATAAAATTAACTCTTCAGAACGAGTGGTCAGTTTAGAGGGATCTGCTGTATATAAAATTAAATGTCTTCACAACGATTTGTTAGTTGCGTTGTGATCTGAAGTACAGATTTCTATTGTCTTCGGAACGAGTGTTTAATTGCAATGTGGTCTGTTGTGTATAAGATTCTCATTTTCTACTGTACGAAAATTTATATTATATTGAAAATTAGTAATTAGTATATTTCTGTATACTTAGGTCAAATTTTCATGGATCTGTCTTACATTAATTTAAAGGAAAATAAAATGTTGAATGAATTCTGTTAGAAGTATGTTTATTAATCTACCGGTAAATAAATGGAAAATTAGATCCTATTTTAGTAAATGCCTCTTAATCTTAATCATACGAGGGATTTACTTCAGGAGGGTGCGTATGTGTTTCTTATAATGGCCATAGCTCTAAACACATTTTCTGCCTTTAACCGTTGTGTACCTAGAAGTGACCGTATGTTTTATGAACTTATTTCCCCAAAATAATAAATTTTGAAGTGTTTTCATTTCATTGGTAATATAAGCAAAAAACCCATTAATATATAGCAATCATTAATCATTCTCTGATCAAATATGCTCCAAGGTGGTAACATTTCCTAAAATGACACTAGTGGTCCATGTTACTTAAGGTGGAAATAAGGTAACCAATGCTGACATATCATCCAAACTACTTTTAAGACCTTTTGTTAAGGACGTTGTAACATTTGTATTTACTTTTTTTATTCAATATATCGCTAAAATGTTTTAGCTTCAATTTTTATTCAGATTATTGAAGAATGTCAGGGTTTCCATGTTCATGCAGAATATATAGTTACCCATAAACTTTAGTTTTCTTTTAAAGATTATAGCTACAGAGAGAGAGGGATTTGGGGGTAACTAACATATTTACCTTCATTTGAAGGACAAGTGAAAAACGATTTGGCTAGTAATAAGAAAGATGTCGCCCTGTCCTCAAAAACTACAGACACTTCATTTACAATAAAACGAAGGTTTATCAATTTTTTTTCATATACCCACTAGCTCTCTTATAACCGGTATTCATAGGGATTTTAAATGAATAAATTTTCTTTCAGATGGACTAACGGATCGCAATCTACTGGAAGGACTTGGTCATTTGTGATAGAGGAACATAGAAAATATCAGAAATTTAGATGTGTGCTGAAACTCTGGTATCGACGACGTGTTCTTGGAGTATCTGAATGAAGCATATTGGAAGAATTTTTAACTAATCGAAGTTGTATTCCATGGACTGCTATTCAACACTACTTAAAATACTATAACTTAAAAAAAAAGGTATGCCCAATATTCAAATTTTTTGTGTATTTCGTATATTCACATAGAAATTTTTGTATCTAATTGGGATAAGAACTAGTATTTCAAACTTCAATAACGTTAATACTCAATTGTCCTACCGAATTTTACTACTAGGTATGTTATTCCAACATAAACTTTAATGGATGTTGAAGGTAATGAGAAATGGCTCGTAGATAAACTTGTGAACTATTGAACAAAAAGTATTTTAGTTTTATATTAGCAGATCTTATTGGTGCAACAACATTCATGAAATTAGGTTAAAAGTGAAGTTTTCCTTCAGCCATAAGAAAAGAAAAAAAAAATCAGCCATAAGAAAAGGAAAAAAAAAAACACACACACACACTTGAAAGTACTACCGGTGTCTTAAAATATACATAAGATCCTTGCTACTCTTCTTGGCTGTCTTTTATCATTAGGCCTAAAATTTATTTTTAGCCTTGAAAATATTTGCTATATTCCTCCTAATCATCTAAATGCTAACAATCCTTGAACTTAATCTTCCTCTCCTTTCGTCTTTGTGCCGTCTTTGTGCATTAATAAAGAACTCTCTTAAGGCCTATTCTGAATGTAATACCTTGACATTTGATGCCTAATTCTGCAGTGACTACTTGAATGGTATGTTACAGCTACCTTTTCAATGGTGTTTTTGCATGGCAGTGTTACTCTAACGCAGGGACCTTACTGTTACTTCAGTGTAGTCTGTTCAGGGTGGGCAGGTATTAGAATTTCGGTGATCGTGGTGGTATCAGTTTGACTGCAAACTACTGCGTTACGTACCTACCTAAATGGTTAATTTAGACTTGCCTTCCTATCTGATAAGGGTGAGGGACGTAAAGGGACACGCAAAGGAAATATCCTGCCACATATCTTGTTAATCACATAATCATTATCATAAACGTGTGTATCCTCCTTTACTACGTACAAAATATATAAAACATTAATTTTAAATTGTACATGGATATTCAAATTGTACATGGATAAGAAATAGCTATAAAAGATTGAATTTGCAGGATGACGAGAGGTGAACTACCTCGAAGAGACTTAGTGCTCTCGACAGACAAAAGCACTTTTTTTTAAACTAGACCATAGAGTAGATAGTCGTTAGGAAGGGTGTTTAGGTTGGTCTAAAATTTTGCAATTTTATTTCAAACTTTTATTTGATGTTTGTATTTTCTTCTATGGAGCTTCGATGTATTTAGTATTTTATCCTTGTTCATATAAATTCCTTTTTAACCATGGAGAACCGCACATGTCCTTGTCAGCACCATTTTAAAACGTGTGGTCTTGTGGAATTATCACAATACTAGATACTCGCCCCCATACTTATTGCTTGAACGAACACTTGGATTTTTCAAGCAGATGAACTTCAAGTTTGTGACTATCTACTAAACTCTTCCTTGTTACCAGTCTTTTTTTTAATCACTTAGTGTGAATCCATTTATTTCCTACCTAAAGTTTAATTCATGCATTTGATTTATCTGATTATTTTAAAATATTTACCTATAATTCCTAATAATCAAAATCTTTCCAGATCTGTTGACTCTAATGAGAAGACTACACTTAGGAGGGCAATGTGTATGTTCAAGCTCGTACTAAAGAACCTTCTCGTCATATCCACAATCAACTTATAATTTTTTGCTTAAGAAAATTTGGAGATTCACGTCACTTTTGTGTGCGTCTTTGGATTTAAGGTAAGATTATAGCTTATTAAAGATACTTTCCTTTAATAATTTCTGTACTCAACTTTTTTTTTCTCGAATATAGTAATAATTATATAAAAGGATATTTTTCCTACAATATTATTTCATTATAACTCAATAATTACGCTTTCTTTTATTGGTTGGTTTCTGAGTTTTAGGCATTATAAACATTGAGCCTAGAGGTCGAGTTTCTTGTAACAAATCTGAATTTAACACTTAGAGTTTTTGTAGTTAACTAAATGACAAGAGTACCTATACTATACTAGGAACTAAAGTTAGTGACATTCAATCAATTGATTCTGTAGTCTCATTACTTTAATTGAGAAGAAAGTTTGTGGCAAAATTTATTTTATTTCCTTTTTTTTTACTTTAAATCCTACGATGATAGAAAATGCAAACTACCCAGTACTAGACATTACTGAAACCTTAAAATTGACTTAAACTAAAGCTAATAAGTGTTCACAAACTAGCCAATATCACTGATTTGTCTTTGAAGTTGAGTTAATCCCCGCTGCCATTGTGCCCATCCGATGAGCTGGCAGTGCATATATTTCTGCTGTTCTATCAAGCTGCCTTAAAACGCAAATTATGTAATATGCATTAGTTGATTTTATTTACCTGTTTGAGAATATTAAGCTTTGAAATTTGTCTTTTAAGTAATGGTTTTTCTACATGAAATTTACGTTGTCTTCAATGAGTGGTAGTTGCAACGTCATTTTCTGTACATAAATATGTACATAAAACATCCAAAGTTTTGAATGAGTGGTTAGTTACGTGATCTTCTGTACACAAAATTTTCATTGTTTTGAGAATTTAGTTGTAACATGATCTGCGGCATATTTAATGTCTGTTTTCTTCAGATTGTCTTGAGAATCAGTAGTTGGTTGCAACGCGATCTACTGTATATAAAAATGACATTAACCATTCCTTCGAGACAGTTTCAGCGTGGTCTACTATATATAAATCTACTATACATGAAAGTTCAGTGGTCGAGGTGTCATACTTGATATTTTGGTTTGAAATTTCATGGATCTTTCGTGAATGAAATCGAAAGAGAAGTGCAGAAAGAATCCAAGTATGTTAATTATACCTAAAGCCTGCCCCCCCCCCCCTTTTTTTTTTCTTGAAGTTTGGAACACCACCTCGCTACATATTGTTACACATGAAAAATTCCTAAGTTTCTCTGTAGCATCCTTTAACATTTTCTGAAAATGGAGGTCTACAAAATATTTGGAGTATCTGTAGACCGCCAGACATAAGTAGACAATGGAGAAGAAATGAAAAGTTAGATCCCATGTTAGTAAATCATAGATATTGCTCCACTTGAAATACCTCGCTGGGTTTTGTTTAGTTTGTAGTATAATTCTAAAAACTATAAATATTCTCTGACCGTTGTGTACATAGATATGAACGTGTATTTTATGAACACACTTTACACTTCATACTCTTATAAAAGTGCCTTTGTTTTATGGTGAAATATAAACAATTAAACCATTAGGCTACAGTTATCATTAATAATACTCTGATCAAGTTGCCCATGCTAACATTCTTTAATGACATTATTAGTGGTTTAGGTTACTCGTGGTAAAAATGTAAAAATAACGGATTTTGAGCGAAGCGAAAAATCTATTTTTGGGTGAGATAGCCATGGCGTCCTGATGGAAGGATCCTTTTTGGTAGCTTCCTTGGGTAATCACTACTAGGATTTTCCCAGAGAATTAAACCACAGGTTATCACAGAATTCTAACTTCTGGAGCGAGTATCCTAAGGGTTTCCCCTTAAGACATCGTGTATCAACAGGGGAAACGCATGTATTAACGTGCCACATAGCTATCTGCACCCCATATAGAGTTAACGCTTCAATATGGCGGACAGGGAGTGGCTGGGAGCTGAGCCGCAGCCAATCTAGATGTGGCGATATCGGTACTCGCGATGTAAACAGACGGACGCCATTGCTTTTGATGACGTCACGTCCGTCCTCATTCCGAAAGTCTGGAGCTCGCTCATCACCATGATACAACGGCGCAGGGCGGGACCTGATAACAGACAGGGTGGGTCCATCAGGACGCCATGGCTATCTCACCCAAAAATAGATTTTTCGCTTCGCTCAAAATCCGTTTTTTGGGCTCAAGCCATGGCGTCCTGATGGAAGAGTACCAGAGAATTAGTGTATCGTGGTAGACTTTTTCCCCTTTATAAGTGAGTGCTAAAACATTGAGCCGAAAGCATAGTGGTCTATACTAGAGCTACCGTGAGGCAGTTGCCTTCCTGCCCCCCTGGCATGGAAGTCCCCACGGGCTATGCTGAGATCAAAGTGGTCATGGGAAGGCTATTCATATAGGCTGAAGGAACAATGAGATCCATAAGATAAGTCAGAGCGATTTGGTATTCGCGTCGAAACAAACTTGAAGAAGTGGTGGTTGTACACTTCGTGCATGGAGTTGACTCATCTTCATAATTGAGTAAGTATTCGCTAAGGAAACTTACTTGCTCTATATAAATAAATGCCCGGAGTAAATCCTGGCATTTTCCTTAACCAAGAATAAAGGGTAATAAAACTATGACAATTAGTATATTTCATAGTAAGAAAGGAGCAAGGGAGACGCACAAGTAATAAAATAGACATTTTATTATATAATTGCAGGTAAATCAATACATGTCATGCAATAAATAGTAAAAAACATTTACATTGATAAAAATGTACATAGTCATAAAGGCGTGCTCTTGAGTCTGAAAGGGAAGAATCAAGTATTAGTAGGCACTCGTTCTACGGAACGTTAGTCTTTATGTAACACACGTCATGCACGTGGCATGTAGCACTCATGTGGTAATCTACTATGACATTTCACCTGAGGTAAGAACAGTTAAAGAAAACACAAGGTGGTTTCTGCTTCACTACGTATCACTTGAGGGTCAACATAGGCACCCGACGAGTTAGAGTCCCTAATAACTCACTGTTCTAAGCAGAGTTCAGAGCAGGTTTCATAACACTACCTGCGGCTACCACAAAATGTTTCACTTCGTGCACTTGTTTCGCATAATGTTTAAAGAAAACACGCGAGGATTTCCAGCCTGTATAGTTCTTGAGGCTTTCGAAATCCATACTCTGAAAGAAATTCAGAGACGAAGCGACTTTCCTAGGATCATGACCAGTGGGTGTACTGTCTGGATCCGCTCTGCGAATGAAGTAGGTGATTTTTGCTCTCAATTGTTTCAGTGACAGGTCGCTGCCCGATGTTTCTCCTTTGAAGAGTTGGCCTCCACCAAAGTTTAAAGTTCTATGAAGATAGACCTTAAGGCTCTCTACTGGACATAGAGAGGCATCTTCCTTCAAGGGGCATATCCTCCACGGGCCCCATCGTTTGGTAGGTAATTCGTTCTTTGCGAGAAACGTCGGATCAGGGAAGAGGGAGAGGTCTCCTGAATCGTTGAAAACGATATGTCCCTCTTCTCTAGATAGTGCCACTATTTCGCTGACTCGGGCTCCCGAAGCTAGAGCGAAGAGAAATATAACTTTCTGAGTCAGGTCCTTAAGAGGGCATGAATCATTGTCCAAGTTGGAGGCGAAGTGGAGAACTTTGTCTAGAGACCAAGTGATTGGTCTCGGAGGGGGTGCCGGTCGTAAACGGGCACAGGCCTTCGGTAGTTTGTTGAAGATGTCGCTAGACAGATCTATTTGGAAGGCGTATGACAAAGGTCTAGTCAAGGCCGATTTGCAAGTAGAAATCGTGTTGGCTGCCAAGCCTTGTCCATGAAGGTGAATGAAGAAGGACATGCAAAAATCTATGGTGATTTTCGAGGGGTTCTTTGCCTTGACGAAGGAGACCCATTTCCTCAAAGACGATTCGTATTGCCTTCTCGTGGATTCGGTCTTGTATTCCTCGAGGAAGTCTAGACTCTTCTTCGAAATCCCAAACCTTTTCTTAGCGGCTAGGGTGAGAAAATCATGAGATGAAGGTCCTTGATTTTCGATGATGAAGCGAAGACAGTCGACTTCTGTATTTGCTGGGAGAGAACTGGGTCCGGGAGGGGGATCAGCGTTGGCTGCATCTCCAGGATCAAGGGGTACCAGTTGCTGCGGGGCCACTTGGGAGCCACTAGAGCTGCTGTCCCTTTGAAGGTTCTCAATTTGGAGAGGACTTTCAGCAGAAGATTGGTGGGAGGGAACAGGTAAATCTTGGCCCATCTGTTCCAATCCAAGGTCATGGCGTCCACCGCTTCCGCTTTGGGGTCCTCGTACGGGGCTACATATCGAGGAAGTTGATGGTTGTCGCTCGTTGCGAAGAGGTCGATCTGGAGTTCTGGGACTCGGTGAGAGATGAAGGAGAATGATCTTGCGTCTAGAGACCATTCCGACTCTATCGGGTTTGTCCGAGATAGAGCGTCCGCTGTCACATTGCGGAATCCTTGTAGGTGAACTGCAGACAGGTGCCATTTCTTCCTTTCTGCCAGACGGAAGATTGTCAGGAGCACCTGATTTATCTTGGGCGATCTTGAGCCCTGGCGATTGAGACAACGCACTACCACAGAGCTGTCCAGGGTCAGGCGAATGTGTATCGACGGGGGCGGGGAGAGTTTCTTCAGCGTCAGAAGAACCGCCATGGCCTCCAAGATGTTGATGTGAAACATCTTGAATAGGGGAGACCAAGTGCCTTGAGCCTGTTTTTGGTGGGAGTGACCTCCCCAACCCTCCAACGAAGCGTCTGTATGGATGTTGAGAGATGGAGGTGGGTGTTGGAGAGGAAGGGACCTTTTTAGGGCCCTCGCTTCTGACCACGGCTTTAGAAGAAGTCGAAGTCTGCTTGGGAGCCGTCTCTTGAGGTCTCTTCGAGCGATGGATGCGGAACGTCTCCAGACTCCCGCTGCATCCTTTAGCTGTGCACGAAGCACTGGGTTTGTGATCGAGGCGAACTGTAGAGAGCCTAGAACTCGTTCCTGCTGGTGTCTCGAGATCCGTTTGGATTTTAACAGTCGCTTGACAGACCCTGCTATTTCCTTCCTTTTCTTTGCTGGAATGGAAAGGCGGTGTGACTGAAGATTCCAGTGGATGCCTAACCATTGGAACTTCTGAGCTGGAGATAGGCGAGACTTTTTCGCGTTTATCTGGAATCCCAGGTGTTCGAGAAACTGGGTAACTTTTCTGCAGGATTCTATACAATCCTCGGGCGAGGGCGCCCACACTAGCCAGTCGTCGAGGTAGGCCATCACCTGGACGTTTCGGATGCGGAGCTGTTGTACTACTGCGTCCGCTAGCTTTGTGAATATCCGAGGGGCCACGTTGAGTCCGAAGGGCATGGCCCGGAAGGCATAGCTTTTCCGTTGGAGTCGGAATCCTAGGTAGGAGGAAGCGTGATGGTTCATTGGTATGTGCCAGTATGCGTCCGCCAGGTCTATCAAGACCGTGAAAGACCCTCGAGGCAGGAGGGTTCTGATCTGTTGAAGAGTCAGCATCTTGAACTTGTTGTTCGATATGAATACGTTGAGGGGGGATAAGTCCAGAATGACTCTGAGTCTGTCTGAGTCTTTCTTGGGAACACAAAACAGTCTCCCTTGGAACCTTGTGGACTTCACCCTTCTTATCACCTTCTTGTTCAAGAGGTCTAGCACATATTCTTCCAGGAGGGGGGTTGAACGTTGGAAGAATTGCTGGAAGGTTGGGGGTGGTTGCGCCCAGCTCCAGCCCAGACCTTTCTTGATGATGCTGTGTGCCCAGGAGTCGAAGGTCCAGCGATCCTGGAAGTGGCGGAGTCTTCCTCCCACCGGAAGCACTTCATTGCTTCTGGGGTCCCGAGGACTTGCTGCCTCGGCCGCTAGCTCCCTGTCCTCCTCTGCCTCTGGAGGGCCGGCGAGAGGAATCTCTGCCGGAACCCCTGCCTGAGCTTCTACCCTTGGGACGAAAGGTAGTGGAGTGCTGCTCGAAGGCGGGGTTGAAGGCCGGTGATGAGGACAAAACCGGCTGTGGGACCAACTGAAAGGTCTGTGGCGGCTGAGCGGCCACTTGGGGAGTAGCGGGTGCCGGAAACTGACGTCTGTGCTGACGTTGCTGGGGTCTATGCTTCGACTGCTTCCTCTTAGGCTGAGGACCGTCATCCTGAGAGGGCTTTCTCTTCCTAGACATGCCCCATTTGTTGAGAAGGTTCCTGTTCTCAGATGCGGCCTTGTCTGTGATCTCTTTCACTAGATCAGACGGGAAGAGGTACTTGCCCCAGATGTTGGAGGCAATCAGTTTCCGGGGTTCGTGTCTGACAGTGGCACTGGAGAACACGAATTCTCTGCAGGCTCTACGAGCTCGCATGAAGTGGTACAGATCCTTGACTAAGGTTGCCATATGAGATTTGGCAAGGACCATGTAATGGTCAGGGACTCTGGTGTCACCAGCCATTACGTCCATCTGGACCTGGAGAGTGAGAGATGCTGCCAGCCTCTCCTTCGTTTCCTGTTCCCTACGAAGGAGGTGTTCGTTTAGCTTGGGGAGGTCCTCATTAAACTGACGTCCAGCAACGTCAGGATCTAGTTTGCCCACCACGAAGGTGTGTTGCACATCCTTCCAGTGTTTGGTGTCGGGCGGGGTGGCTGCGGAGAAAGGTCTGCTTTCCTCCAATGCAGGGCAGGATTTCCCTTCTTCTACAGCCTTAAGGCAGGCAGCGAAGGCCTTTTCCGTGAAGGGTATCACCACTTCATCGGGCGCAACGTAGGTGGGGTACTTCTTGCTCAGAGCCGGAAGTCCAGAGCAGGTAAAGCCTCTGCTCTTAAGCGCTTTGGCAAGCATAGCCTGGGCCTTCGAGAGATCGAACACTATTTTCTCCTTCGGTTCGGTCTCTTCCTTTGAGGATGGTTCTGAACGTAGAAGGACGTAACAGTCCGGATACGCCTCAAAGCGGGGGAAGAACTCCACTTCTTCCAGGGGTATGGAACCGATCTTATCGCTGACGAAGATCTTGTCGTCAGCGATGACCATATGCTCGGCGAATCGCCACGGATTGTCGCTCGAGCATGCGGGGAGGTCCTTGATGGAGATTTTGCGAGATTCCTTGGAACCTCCCATCGACCGAATGATCTTGTGAGTTTCTTGGAGCTTCTGCTCCATCACGGATTCAATGAGCCGAATCATATCCTGTGCCGTAGGTAGAGGAGTCGTGGTGGAGGACGTAGACGGGAGAGACACTTCCGTCGGTGTAGGAGTAGGAGGGGGAATGGAGGGAGGGGCATCCTCCTTATCGGACTCGGTATATACTACCCGGTCCTCTTCTTCATCATCCTCCCCTTCACCCTGGGCCATAAGGGTTTTCTCGGTGTCCTCCGAGATCTCCGACATGTGTTCAACATGTTCTGAATCCAGGTGACAATCATTCATGGACTGAGCCATGACAGTATCAGGTTCCACTGTAATCTGGACTACGGGGATCTGTTCGACTGGGACCACTGAGTCTGGTGAGGCCTTTGGGAACAGCAAAGACCTCATTTCTTCTGTGGCTAGGTATGGTCCAGTGGCGTTCTTTTTAAAGCCACGTACCCACTTGCGTAGGTTGTCCCGAGCAGTGTCCCGAATCTCCGCTGAGGGAGGATCATAGAATGCTTTCTGTAAGCATTCTTGGCAGACCGAACAGGTGGTGGGGCCCCAGTACTTGAGATCCCCTCTCTTGTGAGCACAAGGGGCGTGTGTCCTACACGCCGTGTGTCCATAGAAGTGTGGCCGACGGACCGCGCAGAAGTCGTGGTCACACTTGACGTACTCCTCCTGTAAAAGAAAGAGACGATGAGTATTGTAGAGTCATAATATGGCTCGTATATAAAGTTAATTATTAACAAGTTAATATTAACATAAGTTAATTGTGATGCACAGAAGGGTGGGTGAAAGGAGACAGACGCATGCCTCGTGTAACCCGCCCGGCTGGTTGCCGTAGCATCAGACAGTCCCAGGTGGCCGTAGGCCTCCATGGAAGGTGTCTTGATAATGGGAATTCCATCTAGAATAACCATATTACAGACTAGGCTTGAAATCTTATCAAGAAGTCTGGGGATCATGAGATCCTAGTAAGGTTCCGGCAACCAGACGTGCCAATTACACGTAGCGTGCTGGAAAGATGAAACACGCAAGAAGACAGAGTGAAAACTGAACAAAGTGTACGATTTCGTACCAGTTTGTCTGCGTTAACAAACCGTCTAGGTGCGGTTTTTAGGAGCTATCGCTAGTAAAGATAGCTGAGAGAAGGGGTGCAAGGCATCTTGCCACCTCCGGACGGGTCCGGCCTACCCCCGGCACGCCGGAAGCCGCTCGAGCAGAGTTTCTGGCATTCAAGAATGATCATACTATGGTCAAAAGAAGCCAGGGTGGCGGCAGCCGGTAGCGGCGGCCGCCGGCAAGGAGCGGCGGTTCCGGCAGCCGGAGGCAGTCGGAGGGTGACAGGGGTAAGGATAAGGGAGCATAGCCGGGGCCGGGGGCCGGCTGCTAGTGCCGGCACTCCGGGAGGGGTCGGCAGTGTGCCGAGGCTATGAGGGAATGGAGAGGCCACGGCGGTAAGCCAGCGGCCGGCGGCGATCCCCCGGCACTCGGGGGAAGGCGGCAAGGATAAGGAAGTCACCCGTAGCGGCGGTAATGCCGGGGTAGAGGCGGCAAGGGACAAGCACCAAAGATGGAGGTGGGATGGCAAGGCTGTATTAGCCTAGTCAAGACACCTCTGGAAAAGGTACCACCATGATAGAGGTGAATCTATCATCCTAAGCAGGGGCCGCAAGGGCCGGGGGCTAAGGCAGTCCAAGAGACGACAGGGTGTACCCAAAGAAGGGGTGGAGACTCTTCATGTCGACCAAATGATAACTGACTCCACAGCACTATGGAAGGTCTATGTATCAGAGCGGACAACACTGGGAGCACCACGGGGTCCAGCACTCCAGCCTAGGGTGGAGTGTAGGACAGGGGACATATGAAGCCTAACCTACTGGTAGGTTAGGCTAGGCAAGAGATAGGTTGGGGGGGGGGGAAAAGGGTCTTCTTATAAGAAAGGATGGGTTATGCACCAGAGCGGCCACCTAGGAAGGGAGATGCTCACCCTAACCTATAGTAGGTGGACCAACTGAAAAACGGTGCACGCGTATATTTCAGCAAGGTACATAAACCAGCCCTCCCAACCTAACCTGGATTAGGGTTGTTAGACCCTAATCAAGGAAGGGAGAAGACGTATCGCAAGGAAAAGGTCAAGGACCGATTCAGCTTAAAGGAGGTGATCCTACCTTTAAGGCCCGCAACACTAAGGGAGGGGTCATTCCCTTAGGTGGGGAGGCGATACAGTACTCTGAGGAGTCTTGTCCTATCACATGTAATAGGGTACAAGATTACCAGAGGGAAGCCCAGGGCTAGGGATGAAGAGAGCATATAGGGGTCCTATCATAAGGTAAGGTTAACAAGGCACTCAAGATAACCTACCCCCTATATGGTCCCTGAAGGCGAAAACACACTTGCATCACTGTCAATGGTATTGTAAAATAATGCCAAAATCTTCATAACTAACACTAGGATCACTGAAATATCATGCATTAACACTGGTATAGGCTCACTGGCCTAGGGGCTAATCAAAGCCTACTGGTATGGGGTCAGCGAAGACCCTAACTAAAGCGTCAAAAACACGATAAAAGTTCCTAGCTATGAAGACTAAATAACTAATAGCGCTGATTAGTAATTTATATACCGGTAAGGCTGTTGCGGCTAACTAAATAAGGCATGCAAGCAACAGCAGCGTCATAAAATGGCGCTGACCGGTCTGGCAAAGCTCTGCCACAATTATGCAAATATCTCGAAAAGTAAGATTTACTTTAAGGTCAGAGCTTATTTAAACAATACTTAAACCTTTGTACTCAACTTTCCAGAAGAAGGTGAAGCTGAAGGTTGAGACATGGCGAGGATGCAAGCAGATAAAGTCGCACAAAGGGAAAAACACGTCCAATCGAGCGAGCTACTAGCAAAAGGAATGAGGACGGACGTGACGTCATCAAAAGCAATGGCGTCCGTCTGTTTACATCGCGAGTACCGATATCGCCACATCTAGATTGGCTGCGGCTCAGCTCCCAGCCACTCCCTGTCCGCCATATTGAAGCGTTAACTCTATATGGGGTGCAGATAGCTATGTGGCACGTTAATACATGCGTGTCCCCTGTTGATACACGATGTCTTAAGGGGAAACCCTTAGGATACTCGCTCCAGAAGTTAGAATTCTGTGATAACCTGTGGTTTAATTCTCTGGGAAAATCCTAGTAGTGATTACCCAAGGAAGCTACCAAAAAGGATCCTTCCATCAGGACGCCATGGCTTGAGCCCAAAAAATGTAACCCTAATTGCTACATAGCTAAAATACTTGAATGATTTTTGTTGAGAACGTGATTAAGTTTAAAATTCTCCTTTTTATTTATTTAAGATATCTCTAATCTTTTAGCTTCAATCTATATTCAGGTCATCTGTTTTAAGTCTGTCATGGTTTTTCAGGAGTTCATGCAGTATGATATAGTTACCCATAAATTCTAGTTTTCTTTAAAAGTCTAGCTCTAAAGAAAATAGTTGTATGGTTAACTAATATATTTGCCTTCATTTGAAGAGAATCTGTAAAAAATTCCTATATATAATATATAACTTTCTGCAAAATTTAGGTATGCTATAATTATCATGTTGACTTTTAAATATTTTTTAGCAGAGAATGTTTTCATGCACCTTCGGTTCCTATGATAACCGGTATGCATAATCATTAAACATTTGTTTTTCTTTGACTAACGGCTCCCATTGTACTGGGAAGACTTGGTTATTTGCAATAGAGGATCATGTAAAATAACTGGAATTTTAATATCAGCTGTGGTTGTGATCTCTCTAATCTAGAATTTCTGAAATTCTGATATCGACAACCTGTTCTTGGATTTGAGAGAAGCATAATGGAAACATGTGTTGTAACTCAAGTTTAATTCAAGACTACTACTATTCAACATTACTTATATAGCCTACTATTACTTAAAAAAAGGGGTATGCCTAATTGTCAGTTATTTTGTAAATTTCATATATCCATAGCGAAATGTTTATGTATAAGGTCCTGATTGAAATATAGACAAGGATTTAAACTTCAATACTTGGTTGCTTTCCCGAAACTTCATAATCGCAACTACA
>NC_090727.1:59790516-59830587 GCF_036898095.1 Palaemon carinicauda | reverse complement strand
ATAAGCCGTTGAAACCCCATAGGGGGAAGGGGTGCTGTGGGTGGCTTCTTGAGAGGGGGGGGGGGGTTGGATTATGAGGAGTGGTCAGTATTTGTGAAAGGGAAATATTTTTAGTATATATAAATCATGAATCAAATAAATTATATACATTATATAAATTAACAGTCGTGAAAAAAAAAATTATATTGTTACCCCAAATTTAGCTTCTGTGTTCTTATAAGGCCCCACGTTTATTGAATTGTGCTACGACCTTTTTATTTATTTATTTACTAAGCGTATTAGCTCGAAGCAAATATACATAGTTTGCTTAACCATATTAGGTTACATACTTTACTTTAAGGGCTGTTTTCATGGCCCTATGACACAGAGGAACACTTGAGCCCTGCAGAACCTACAAGATCTGTTTGTCATATACATTATTAGGTATTTTTCGTATCATACATCGTATTCTGTGTTTATTTTCAAATCCACATATTATTGAAACACTCGCAAAGATGGTGAGATTGCAGAGACCAAACGAAATTGACATGTATCTTGGTTCCATTAAATCGAAACTATCTGTAACTATTCTCGTGCCAGCACAATTTGTTGGCTGCACAATATGTAGCAATTCTCTTAGATATTTTGGACGTCCAGTTCTGATAACTTAATGAGTCATTGCACAGACTCTATTCCAGCTTTGATAGGCAGCCAATGTTATTCACTAAGTATAGGAGCGATCTTTTCTCGAAGTGGGACACCATTTTATCAATCATGCTGCTATGTTAATTATGTTTTGTAATATCTTAAGTTGTCATTTGAGATAATAACAGAGCGAGTTTCAATAGTCTGGAGTGAGGTCATTATATCGTCATTATGACGTCATTATGACTTCATTATAACGCCATTATGACGTCATTATAACATAACACAGAAAATGACGAGTGGACTTGTCCAGTGTAGTTCAATACCAGGGAAGCCGGGACAATCGTTTAGCATTTGTCCAAAGTTATTTGTTTGGCTTTAAAAAGAGACAGATTCGACCGGCGGTTATCCTTATTAGCCGAACTTACAACTAAAGGTAAAGTTTATTCTATTTTGGGATCACTTGAAGGTCACTCACCCCAAATTTTCTTACCCAAAGATCTGTCACCCTGAGAGAGGATCTTTAGGTGATAGTTTCAAGATCAATAAAACACTCAATCATAAAATCAAAGTAATTTATTGAAACGTACGATAATACCCAAAATGTGAACTCCTTAATATGGATAATGTGCAACGGTATGTTCACATCACTTCTCGAAACCATTCTTTAGAAAATCTGTCATGTCACATGAATCACTGCAGATATGAGTTTAACAATTCTTGCAGCCACGCCTTGGCTCTATATAGCTTGTTTACTTGTTTTGGGTTTAAATCTAACCCTCCACTGAAGTCGAGTGAACTACTACTCGGGCGGGTCCATATCAATCATCTTACGAAACAAAATGACTTAGAAGAGGTCAAGAATGACATTAAGGTAGAAGTAGATAAAAAGGATCTACTTAAACCGAAGATCAAGGTCTGCAATATTGATGAAAATGAAGATGATATAATTGCCAGTATAATGGAGAAGAATGAATGGTTGAATGAAATATGTGAAAATGAAGAGGACTTTAAGTTGATCAGGAAGTTTAAATCAAGACAAAGTGGTAAATTACATGTCATTATAAAGTGTAGTCCAACTATCAGGAAAGTCTTCCGTAAAAGGGATGATAGAGTATATACCACGCTTGGAGGATGCTGCAAAATTTATGATTCCTACAATGTATTTCAGTATTATAAATGCCAGGAATTTGGTCATACTGCCGGAAATTGTAGCAAGACTCAGGTATGTGCCAGGTGTAGCCAGGAACATTGAACCACGGATTGTACTGTAAATACGTTAAAGTGTCATAACTGCACAGTGAGGAATTACAATGATACAAATCATAAGACATATGATGATAACTGTAAAGTATACAAGGAGGAGCTTACCAGGATAAAAAATAGAACCGATCATGGAGTCTAGCCCATTGGTTAAGTGTGGTCTGATAAATATTCAATCGGTGGGGAATAAAACCATATAGATTAGAAATCTTATTAACGAAATGAAATAGATTTATGCTTATTAACGGAAACTTGGTTGCAAGGAAATATTAGTGATAACTCAAAGATTCAGGAGATGACGCCGTGTACTCACGATTTCTACCACGTACCAAGAAAGGACAAAACTGGAGGAGGAGTGGGTGTCTTCGTGTCGAAAACCTTCTCTAGGGTTTCTATCATGAATGAAATAGTATTTGAAACGTTTGAATATATCTATTTAAAACTGACAAGAAACAGTAAGGTATTGAATATAATATCATTATATAGACCACCAGAGAGTAATATGAGGAAATTCATTGAAGAATTTACTATTCTTGTGGGTGTGGTGGACGATGTTAAAAATACATTAATTGGGGGTGACTTTAATTGTTGGGTAGGTGATGAAAACCAAGGTCTATAGAATACCAGGTCTACCCACGCGCAGGTAAATTGGGGGTTAGCGGGGATTAGAGGGGTAAACGTTAAGTGGGGGTAAATTTTGTGACGTCACTGAACACCATTGGCCGGCGAAATAGTACTATTCAGCATTAGCTTGCTTTGCAAAAGTTCAGCTTTCTTCATTATCCCGTTAAAAATAAAATTTCTATTTCAGAAAAAAAAATAATATAAGATATTTTGGTGACTAGATTTCGTTACAAAATACTTCCTGTGAGAAGGTTTTTAAGGAAAATGGTTTAAAAAGTCGCATATCAGAAGAGAGCAAATATTATTCAAATCCTTTGTGGAAGTATTGTTTCACCAAATGTACAAATAAGCAACGTGCATGCATATTTAGATACATTTTCACACTAATCTTTTACTAATGACTCAAAACTAAATTTTAAGAATATCTATTCAAATAAAGTTGTACAAACACTCTATAGAAATAAGTGATCATGATTATTACATTTTACAATCCTCTAATTTCAATAGTAATTTTCCTAGCAGAAGTTATTTCTTTTAATTGATATTATTCTAAAAATATTTCGACAACGAACAAAATGAGTGACTAAAAGTGGTAATCCCATTTTATTTGGAATATCTAATGCTATTTTTTTAATACTCTGTTCCCATGTTTGTCCTTTTTCCCCATGATAACTTTTAATTTTTTTTTCAATATTCTTTATCGAATCAGTAAATTTTTTTGATGGCTTCACTAATTCCTTATTTGCTGAGCTAATTATACCTGTCCACGAATTGTCCCCCCTTTTGTGCATTAGGGAAACTGAAGGGCAATGAAACCCGCGAAACAGTCTAGACCTCCTTTCTATTTTGCATCATTCAGGTGTTTAATTACCAACTTCCCCTATACTTTTTGTAACATCATTTCCTTCACCGTCCCATTCATCGGGCAAACAAAATTTCATCACAGATAGCCTTAGTTCACTTTGTAGCGATTTGTCATCTTTATCTTGAGAGAGAGAGAGAGAGAGAGAGGAGAGAGAGAGAGAGAGAGAGAGAGAGAGAGAGAGAGAGAGAGAGTATCATTATCAATAAAACAAAAGGTTCCAGCTGTTATCTATTTTGCAATTGGGATCTGTATTATATTTTGACCTTATAAAGTAACTGTCCTTCTCTAATAGATGAGATTTAGGCTAACACTATATTTAACTGTATCTAACGCTGGGTGCTGCAGACTTCCATTTATCACAAAAAGGTAAGGAAATGTTCAAGTCCCATCTTGATTCATTCTATAAGTCAATAAAATTATTATTAAATATAATTCTTACCGTTTTTAACAATTTTGGCAAAGATTCACAAGAAACTGCCAATCCTATTTGGAATGAAAAAAGACAATTATTTCCAATTACCATCAATAATTTTACTGGGTGTCGTGCAATTGAAGATTTCATCCTGATTTTGTAAGTTCAACCCTTATTAATTTCCGAACATCTTTGTATCGTACGGAACTCCAGTGATAAAATTAACTTATTTCTTCCCAATGCTTATCTAAAAATAATCCTTTGCTACAGAAATATTGAAGCGATTTCGTAATTGTTTCTGATATCAATTGTACAGCTAATTTTCCATTCATACGCTGAAAGCCACTGACATTTATATGTTTCTCCAAGTTTATATGATGTTTTCAGATCACTTTTACTTTATAGGTTCCCTTAGCAAAGAGCAGTAGACAAAATCACCGTCACTTTGCTGAAAGCCATTATCAAAGAAATTGTTTCTTATTAGTATCATGAGATGTGAAGCATCAGCAAAGACACAAACAACGCGATCGGTGATGCTGGATTTTCAATCATCGAATTATGCAAACTTAGGCCTAAAGATTTCCATAAACTAACGTTGGTAGGACCTAGGTCGTTAAATATAAACATTACAGGAAAACTCGCTAGCTCTATCTCAATGATAGTATAACTTTTAGAGCATAAAGAGTATCTGTATCTTAATCATAACTACATTTTTAGGCAATGCTGCATTCATCAAATGATTAGATAGAAACACGCTCAAAATTTGATAACAGTCTTTAAAATTTATGGTTCGATATCCAACATATACTAATACAACTTTTTAACGTAGAAATGGAGGAAAAGAGTGGAATAATGAACACCAGCTTCCTTGTAAGCAAACTGTAAAATAGTAAATACCGGAAAACAAAGGCTGGTAAATCAGACCACGGTGCGGTGTGACGTCATCTATAACCGCATGGCTAGCCTGCGCAGTAGAGGACACAGTTTGGCTCGCTGATGGGTAGAACTCAAGGAAGTATTTGAGATGTTTAATTTAATAAACCGTGTTTTGGTATCAATGTCAGTAGGTGGTCATACACTCGACTTGGTCATATGTGGAAAAGATTCAGACCTGATAAGAAACCTTGAAGTGTAACCAGACTTTGAAATCTCAAAAATACATAAACTCATCACTTTTTATGTTAATATAAACTGCACCAGACTATTGAAAAAATGGATCACATATAGGGAACGGGAAAATTTTGATGCTGAGAATTTTATTGAAGCTAGTGTACCGCAAATGTCTTGTGAGAACATACAATGTGAACATATGGTAGACAGAGAATGTGTTGGGTGTTATACCAAGAAATATAACGACAATTTTGGAAAAATGTACGATACCATGTGTCCCATAAAGAACAAACAAATAGTTGTACGCGAAAATGTTAGATGGTATAATAGTGAACTATTAAAGGCAAAAAGACACAGACGTAAGATGGAAGGTAGATGGAAAAGAGCCAAATCCTCACAAGCCAGAAATCTATATAATGCCAGAAATGACTATAACATCCTGTTAGAAAAAAGAAAAAGAAAATTCTACAACGGCGAATGTAAAAAAACCAATAACATGAAGGACTTTCACAAAAACCTTGATGATTTGATGGGATTAAAGAAAAAATATGTCTTGAATGACAATGTTTATGCAGACAGATTTGCTATATTCTTCAATGAAAAATTGATAAAATCTCTAGAGGTTTCCCCAAAAATCACTTGGAAAGACAGTCAGCTATGTCAGTGAAGGAGGGAAAGAAGTTAATAAAATTAAAGGAAATAAATATGTGCGACTTGTTAAAGGTTATGAGAGAGATGAAGAATACATATTGTGGGAACGACCCTTTCCCAAATAGTTCAATAAGTGAAGCTCCAAACAAGCAAGTTGTATATAATATTTACCTGAACATAATTAACCTAAGTATATCACAATCCTGTTTTCCTAGCTGTGAAAAAACTGCGTTGATCAAACCAATTTACAAAGGAAAAGGTGATGTAAACGAGCTAAATTCATATAGGCCCATTTCAAATTTATCCTACATGTCAAAGCTTATTGAAAAAGTCATAAGTGAGCAATTATGGGCGCATATGGATGAGTTAGAGGTATTCCCGGAAAATCAATTGGCCTACAGAGGTAATCATTCTACAGAAACTACCTTATGCTCAATAATGAATGATATGATAGGTCTTCTTGATGAGGGAAAGTGTGGAATTTTGGTTATGTTAGATCTTAGTGCTGCTTTTGACACTGTTGTGCACGAGTACTTACTTGACGACTTAAAGTCTATTGGAGTGACTGAGGAAGAACACTGAAATTTTTGCGAAGTTACTTAGTGAATAGGAAGACTATTGTAGAAGTTTCTGGAAACCGATCCAGTGAGAGAATTCTTATGAATGGTGTACCACAGGGTAGTGTTCTGGGCCCTATCTTGTTTAACATATATACTATCGAGCTATCACACATCTTGAAAAAACAAAAAGTGGGCTTTAAACTATATGTAGATGATACTCAGTTTTACCTCTCAATTTCAACAACACAAGATACAGAGAAAAAAATTGATGAGATAATGACTGAAATAAAAACATGGATGCTGAGGAAAAAGCTCAAATTAAATGATGATAAAACAGAATGTATGTTTTTTGGCACAAAGGTGGCTTTGAAGAATTACCAGTTAATTCAAAGTATAAAAATTGGTGATGCTGATGTTGGGATTGTGCATGTTGTGAAAAATTTGGGTGTACTGATAGATTGTAATTTGTCAATGAGGGACCAAATTGTGAACACAGTGAAAGTGTGTAACTATCACCTGAGAAACATAGCATTTATTAGAAAATATTTAACAGAGGGCAGTACAAAAATTTTAGTGATGAGTCACGTAATATCAAGGCTTGATTATTACAATTCTTTGTACTACAAATTGCCCAATACACTACTAAGAAAGCTTCAAAATGTGCAAAACCGGGTGGCTAGACTGATAAAAGGCATTAAACTAAGGGAGAAAATAACTCCTGCATTGATCGATCTACATTGGTTACCTGTTAAGGCTAGAATTGAATTTAAGATTTGCTTGTTGACCCACAAAGCACTTACAAGTGATAAGCCTAAATATCTTCGTGATTGCTTGGTCCCCTACCCTGAAGCTACCAGCGCCGCTGTAAGAGTTAGACATGCTGATGACCCACATAGACTATTCGAAATTGGTGTGAATCATGCAATAGGAGGAAGAACGTTCAGTTATGCTGCACCGAGACTCTCTAACGACCTTCCACTCGATGTCAAGAATAGCAATAATGTGGCAGCTTTCAAGAAAAACCTGAAGACTTATCTTTTTAGAAAGTGTTATAATAGTGACCTGAAAACTATTAAGCCTGAATACAAATGCTAGCGAAATAACTGATAATGATACAGAGCAAAATATCAACTGGAAAGAAATTATTTTTCACACACCAAGACCTGTCTGAACAGACCTTTAGTGTCTGATGGAGGGCGAGAAATAAACCCGTAAAAGTAAGTAAGTAGAACCCAATTCTGCAGTCACAATCTATAATAAAAGGAATACACAGTATGAATAGAATTACCCCTGTACTAATTAAATTAGACTGGCTGCCGGTAAAGGCGAAAATCGAATACAAACTACTCTTACTAACGTTTAAGATACTGAACCAAAATATCTAAAAGAATGCCTGAAAAAACTAGAACTAGAAACAAATGTTAACATAAGACACATGAGTGACAAACATACACTATCTGAACCAAGAACAACTAGTAAATTTGGTGAAAGGACTTTTAGCTACTCTGCGCCTAGACATTATAATAAACTGCCAACTGAAATGAAGGACTTAAAGGGAGCAATTGAATTTAAGAAGAAACTAAAGACATTACTTTTCACAAGATCATATGATTTGGGAGATGCTACAATCAAATAATTGTATAAGTTATAATGAAAATGTTGCGTGTGATGATTGATATGAACCCACCCGAGAAGTAGTTCACTCGACTTCAGTGAAGGGTTGGATTTAAACCCAAAACAAGTAAACAAGTAAAAAACTATAACTATGACTATAACTTTTATACTGTAGTGCAACAATCTTTGTGATTTGTGAAATTTTACTGAAATTTTAACTAGTAAAGTAAGGCAAAACCTCTTCAGCCGGTATGTTCCTGCGTACTAGTACCCCCTCATTTGTGGCCAATAGTTTGTGTGGTGTTTTTTGACAGTTTGATTAATACAACCAATGAATTATGACTTGTTCACAATCAACAAATAAACCTCTTGTATTTGTTCGGGCTATCGTGGATATCTTGTAACTAGTTTTTTTATGCATTTTTGTAAACTCAGCTGTTGACATTGGATAGTCTTGAGTTTGGAAAGTCCTTAACTATTTTGGGGAAATTTTAGCCAATAACAAAAATGGGCAAAAGTAAAAATTTTGCTAAAATGTCCTTTTCAATTCTTTCCAGATTTGTACTCCAGTGATACTGAGGACTGGAAGAGGACACAAAGGCTGTCATGCAACAAGTTGAGAAATTGCAAGATCTTGAGTCTTTTGTCTTGTGTCAGCCAAGTTAAGTATGACGTCATCAAAGATGAACTGATGCTGTAAACATCGCTTGAATAGTGAGATTTTCTTTAGGTTCTATGCTTCTTAGAAGACAGGTTAGATTTGGGGCATTTAGTGCTGGTATGAAGTTCCTCAATCACGTACAGAACAATATTAGATTATGTTGCGTGAATAGCAGATATGTAAGATCTTTGTGTTTTTAGAAATTAGTTTTTCTTTCAGTGAGAGTTTTTGTTCTTAATTTGAAACTGGAGTGATAGACCTCATAGGATTCACTTAAGCTGTGTTGATCAAACTATCATGAATTTGTTTTAATTCATGTCTTTTGATTAATTCCCGTAGTTGCCAATGCATTTTTTTTTTGTAAAAAGAAGTATTTAAATGCAATTATAGTTTAATGCGAGATTTCCATTTCGACATTAAAAAATAGTCACCTACTTTTTTTGCACAACGGTTTCAAGTTTACTTTTTTTGGCAAAATTATTTTAGGAAAAATTAGTTAAGTACAATGAGTCATTTTTATAGTTTATATATGACATATCTGTTTTGACGTTGTTACTTTCTTTAGAATGATTTATTGTTAATTTTTTTTCATCATTTATTTATTTCCTTATATCCTTAACTCACTGGCCTATTTTTTCCTATTGGAGCCCCTGGGCTTTTAGCATCTTGCTTTTCCAACTAGGGTTGTAGCTTGGCTAATAATAATAATAATAATAATAATAATAATAATAATAATAATAGGCAAAAGCAAAAAAATCAGTTGAAATGTCCTTTATTCTGTAACCGAAATACAAACCACGCTATTTACATTGGGTTTACCTTTTAGCGCAGCTGAAATGGCGAGCCATTAGAATTTAACGAGGGTGTATTACCCCTGCGCTAGTTAGCGGGGGGGTGGGGTAGCTAGCTATCCCCCCCCCCCACACACACACACACACACAGATGAATGCTCACTTTCGCTTTTTGCTCGGACTGTGACAGACGTCTCTGTCTTGGTCCTCTCTTGGCAGCCATTGTTTGTTTTGTCTTTACTTAATCGCTTACTTTTCTTTTACTCAATATATATGTAAACATGTTTTCATGTTTGTATATATATGTGAGTATAGAAATCAGTAAGTTTCCTTTTCAGAGTTGTGTGTGTAGTGTACGATATCTACGTGGAGTCCTCGGCAGTTAGGCCACCACGGCGTAATTTTTTGGGTGGCGATCGAGTTTGACTTCGATCTTTCTCTCTCTCTCTCTCTTGATGTCGTTCACCCTTTTACTACGTGTTACTACGCCCTTGTAGCTTCCTTTCAGTGTGGGGGGGGGGGGGTTGCTACGCCGTACGTTTGTCTCAATTAGTTTATGAATCTAATTGTAGTTTTTAATTATTCAGCTTGTAGAACGATTCCTTTCAGGGTTTTCGTTCTTTCTTTAGTGTTCATTCATTTTTAAATCACATAATTACATAGCTTCATAATTATAATTGTTATAATTCTGTTTTGGTTACAGCTCTCCTTCCGTGAGTGTAAGTGGTTGTGAGGGCACGTGGCTGTTGTGTAATTCTTGTTTCCTTTCCCTCGGGATTCCTCTTCGGAGCCTTCCTGGGGAAATGAATGTGTACTAATGATTTTTGTTTTATTTTCTTACAGTTACCGATCTAGATCGTTTCTGTAATATGGCAACGGTGTGAGCTGTCTTGTTGAGGCCTGGGGATTCGGCTGTTGCTGCCTCTCCCCTTGTATTTTCGTCAGGGGCGTGTCTCCTTCTACTGGAAGTACTCCCGTGACGACGGACAGCTCTCCAGTTCATTTTAGAACTCTCAGGAGGCTTGCCTCCTTGGGCGGGTAACTTTCCTTCCGAGGGAAGTTTTTCCTGTCCAGGCTTGAGTTTTTCCCCTTTTGGGGGGTTCTTCTCTTGCCTTTTTTTTCGTGCGACTATGCTCTTGGTGCTGAGCGGTCACACCTGCAGTTTCGCTCAAGGGGCTGGGCAACTGTGAGAGCCCCTCTTTGGAGGATTGCTCCTTTTAGGTCACTGGCTGACCAGTCTCTTCTACGAAGTGTTTCTCTTTCGTTCGCGAGAGAGTACACTCATAGAGACTCCTCTTCGGAGGATTCTTCTGCTGCTGTTGCTGTTGGCCTCCTTCGCCGTAAGGCCCACCGTCCGCCTCGTCGTAAGGGCCTCTCATCTCCCTATAAGGGTGCTAAGAGGCGCCTTTTTGAATCTCCGTTTGCAGCCTACAACTCCTCCTTCTTGATCTTCCGCCTTGGTGCAGATGGAGAGCAGTCTGATCTCGTCTTCCGACGGGCAATGGTCTTCTCGATGGACAACGGTCTTCCAACGGACATCAGTCTCCTGGCGGACAGGCAACGGTCTTCCGATGGACATGTGTCTCCCGACGGACAACGTTCCCTTCGGGGCTAAGGGTTGCCTCCCACGGTGGTTCTTCCCTTGCGTGTCAGGGTTCCCCTGCGCGCCCTTCTGCTGTGTTCTCTCCTGTTCCTGCTCAGTGTTAGCATCACTGGCGCTCTCCTGCTCATCAGCGCTTCCTGATCGCTAGCGCTCTCCTGTTCGCCAGCGCTCTCCTGTTCGCCAGCGCTCTCCTGTTCGTCAGCGCTCTCCTGTTCGTCAGCGTTCTCATGATGATCATCCCTGCTGTTCCTGTTGGTTCCTGTTACGCGCCCTGTGCGCCCACGTTCGCCCTTGCGATCTAGAACTTCGGTTCAGGTCTGGGTCAAGGACTCTTCTTCTATGCGCAGGCTTCCACGCGTTGCCTTCTGCTTGTCAGCGATCATCAGCTCGCCAGCGATCATCAGCTTGCCAGCGATCACCTGCTCTCCAGCGTTCACCTGCTCGCCAGCGCGCACAGGTGATTTTAGTATCACCTATTCAACAGCGTTCTACACGTCAGCGATCACCTGTCTCTCGGCGATCTCCGGATCGCCCGCGTGTGTTACAGCCGGCGCGGCAACGTTCTCCAACGCTTGTGAAGGAACATGGTTCGCCAGCTACTAGCTCGCCATCGCGCAATCACCCACCTGCGCATGCTGCTCGCCATCGCGCGATCGCCCACCGGCCTGCACGTGTACGCTCATGCGCGTCCGCGCACATGCTCTTCAATGTTCACCCGCGCGCGAACCAACGGTATTCCATCACGCGGACGAACGGTGTTCCGTCGCGCGAACCGACGGTGTTCCGTCGCGCGAACCGACGGTGTTCCATCGCTCGAATCTACAGTGTTTCTTCGCACGAACGTCGGCTTAATTCTTGCAGTATCCATTGCTCGTCTATGGGTTATCGCTCGCCGACCACCAGCTCTCGCCCTTCCTACCAGGCTCGCCCTCTTTCTGCGCTCCTTCGCTCACCTTCGTTTGCGTGACTGCACATGGGCGCTTCCACGTTCGCCCACGCGCAAATCTTTAAATTACCATCGCGCGAGCTCCAGGGCGATTGCGACTACGATTCCCATTGGGGTTTTCGCAGCATGGCCAGCCTGGCGAGTTCTTCTGGAGCGTATTTCCAGAACACGGCCTCACCCTGTAAACGCAGAGCATGGCACTTGCAAGAATAGGAAGGAACTTCAGGGAGGTCTAAGCAACACTCCTCTTTCCAGAACCTGGGTTAGCCCTTCCCCGTCATTCCCTGGAAGGATTTTTGGCGGGGGGCTTTCCTTTCGAGATTTCTCCATCGGCCAAGGGGTGACTGCTTACCCCTTCCTCTGGGGGCTTACCAGGTCCTTTCCCTCCTCGGTTACGGCCCGAGGTTTGGTTCAAAGAAGCTACAGGAAGATCATGGGTACTTTCCTCCTCTCGGGCTCAGGCACCTTGGCCTTTCGTCGTTAAGTATCTAACTTGCGGACAAGCTCGATGTTGTACCATCTGGACGCGCTGACTGAGGGCTTCCTTCGGGTGTCTCATCTGTGGAGGTCGACAACCTCAGACACCCTTCCATCCTTGAGAAGAGTTTGTTTGTGCCCAAGGACAGAGACTTAGACAGCGGCTGTGCGGAGGAAATCGACTTCCGTTTTCACTCCTCCAAGGCACTTTCTTCCAGACTCTGCAGGGCTCCAGCGCCTTTTTCTTTCAACTACGTCGGCCTAAGTTATTGGCTACGACAACTGAGACAAGGTGTCCAATTGCAGTTTCCTCCTGTCAGGAACAGATGGCACGGGAGGCTCCCCCGGGGGGGCATAGTCCTAAAAGGAGCGGCAGAGTTCACGAACTCTAGGATTGCAGGTTTCTCCTGGGAGGATGCTTAAGGTTACTCATCCGGATGACAGCTTCCCGATGCCCATTCCCACACAATCTCTGTGATCAGCCAAGGATATCCCGCCTGCCGTCTCTGTCAGCGAATTCAGTGTCTCTGAACCTCTATGCCATAGCATCGGCAAGAGTTGCCCGGTTGGGCAGAATGATCCATACCTTAGGCGAAGGTCCTCCATAGGATCATCGACAGCTTCACCCCCGGCCTCTTCAGTCGATCCTTTCTTGTAAGGAAGGATCTGAGAGGGGAGTTCCGTAGTCGACCTCTCAGCCCTGATCAAGTTTGTCGAACAAACTTCGGCCAGCGTAGAACAGCAGAATCGATCAGACTGGTAACGAGGCGACAGGACTCGTTAAACCCTGGATCGGAAGGACGGGTACTTCCAGTTTCTATTCCATCCATCTTCCAGGGAGCTCGTGGAATTCAGCCTAGACTGCAAGTATTCCTGCTTATGATGCAGTGTGGCTATCCCGCCGTGGCATAGCAGGTTTTTTCCCCCAGAGAACTCTCCCTGCTTTCCTCATGGCCGCTCAGGTGCAGGCTTCCGCCTATTTTGCTTTTTGGAGGGTTGGTCAGCTCCGGTAGGCTCGGGTTCGACATTCTTCAGCGCCGGGACAAGCTTCCGGATGCTTACCATGAGTGTGGGTTCATGGTATTTTGCTTGGAGCCTTCTCTTCTTCTGCCTCAACATCTGGAGTATCTGGCCATGATATTGAGTCAACGGCCTTACCACGTTGGAAACCTCGCTTCTCGTCCGTCCAGCGAGGTTAAGCAACGTCGGTTCTGGTTGGTACTTGGATGGGTGACCACCTGGGGATGCCAGATTCTGTTGCCACATCCTCCGAGCCTTCCATTCAGTTGACTGTGGCAAGACTTAGGAGAGTCGCAGTACCTGTTCTCAGTCAAGCAGAGCTTTCAGCCCTACCTTGGAACGTTTCCTAGTTCTCCTTTCCTCATTGACCCGTCTAAAGTCCGAACGGTCGCCTCAGGATAAGTTCCATGTGGGGCGGTCCAAGTTCCGGTGGTTTTAGGCAACGTTCAACCGGACATCCTGGCCCCTGTGGGACCAGCGGAACTATTAGACCGGCAATGGGTGTTGACCTATGGAACCTCTTGATGGTAGTGGATATTCTTGTCCTTTCCCCACATTCTTGATGCTGTTCTCGGACTCGTCAAAGGAAAGGGGGGGAGGGGGGGCATGTTCCGGTCCAGGCCTATGGTCAAGACCTGAAGGATACCTCTCCATCATTCAGGCAGGCTTAGGGGCCGTGGTCTGGCCCCTCTACAGATCCTACAGCTCCTGCCGAGTCGCTCCGTGCGCATCGACTTCGTGATTCTGGCGTGTTCTAACCAGCAGGGGACGCATTTTCACACCTTCACATCTTGCAGTAGAGATACCGGGATGATTGAGATACTCTCAATACCACCATCGGCTCTCTCATTCCAGGTAGAGGAATGTTCTCTCCGACTATCCGAGCAGAGCCTCGTAGAGAGAGTGTACCTGGGGGTCTTTGACCTTGAGTAGTCAGCAAGTCCTGGTCTGGGGGACCTGATCGCGACAGCTTGGAACCTCAAGCTTCCGCTGTTCTTCCCCCCAGTCTCAGACCCCAAGACTCTGGCAAGATGCATTCCGGTGATGGTGGGAGAACTTCGACGCCTGCGTCTTCCCTCCTTTTTGTCTGTGGACAATGGGTCTCACAAAGACCAGGTTGTCTGACAACCTTTCAATGGGTGAGCTTCACTGGGACTATGCGCAGAACGGTTTCTGGACCCTCTGCTTCCCCTGACGGAACTCCCGGGAGAGCTTCTCCCACGGCGCAGACTACTCAAACAACTACACTGCAACATCTCTCCCGAACCGGGGCGTCACTTCGGCTTCATACCTGGAGAAACTACGCCTCCTCCTCAAGAAGAGACAACCCGCTACAGTCGCGGTACGGAGGTCGCGTCATCTGCGATAGTCATCCGCAGGGGTCTTCCAGGCAAAGGGAAGAGTCTTCGGTGGTTGGTGCCGTGGGAGATATACCTCTTCCCTTGAGGCCTCTTCTCCAGCAATAACGGTCTTATTGCCTTTCGGCGGGAGGAAACTCCTTTCCGCTCTCGGCAATGAAGCCTGTCGCTCAGCCTTTCCCTGACCTTCAGGCTTAAAGGAATAACTTTTTCCTGCCCGCTGGACCTTTCCTCGCTCATGCGAAGCTACGATCGTCCCCGCCGTAGTCGGAGGAAGACCTCCAACTTGGAGCAAGGCTCGGACTTTTTAGTCCCTTAAGAGATCTTCTCAAGACCCTTTACGACAGGCCTTGGATTGTATTCCACCTTGGGTCTCCTGCTCACTCTGGCCACGGCCAGTGTGTAAGCAATCTTCTTGGTCTCGTACGATTCCGCCCTTTCTAAGGAAGAGGGGAAGGCAACATTCAGGTTCGCTCCTGAGTTGTTGGCTAGACTCAGAATCTGGGGGTCCCGGCCCTTCGCTCCAATTCCTTCAAGATTTCGAGTCTCCATTCTGTATCTGATGTCCCAAGACCTTCTCTTTCTTGCCAGTAAAGGAATCGAGAGGTTAGCTTTGGGAACAGCTGCAGTTTGTCCTCAGTTGCAGCCGATTTGGGAGCACAAGGAGGACACGGGGGAGAGTCACCAGTATACCTCTTCAGCCCAGACTCAAGGACATTCATCTCGACCTGTCTCCAGACCCTCCCCTGTCACGTCGCCCTACAGCACGATGTTGGATACATCGCAACGTCCCTCGCCTTCGAGTAATACTACTCTGTGACGCAGGTGCTACAAGCTGGAGTCTGGAAGCGTCTAATGACCTTCGCAGCCCGCTTCCTGCAAGGCGTGACCCACAGGAGTCTCGATACGTTTTCTATCGCTCTGTGGTGGCTACACAACAGCTGGTCTAACCTCAGGCTCCATTTTGGAAAGGTAGCAGAAGGTTGAGGGCATTGCTATTTATTTCTTTCTTCATCATCCCCTCTATGGGGTAGCAGCATCCTGGTCTCTGCATAGCTGACCTCGAACCTCTGCAGGTAAACCATGCTTCCTTGTGTTCCGAGTATTGAGTCAATACTGTCGCGTCCCCCATACCCTGACGAGGTGGTATTAGGAACGTCCTAACCCAGAGTTCCTTCTGGAACTCCAGGTTAACTGCCTAGGACGGGTCACACTTCTTCCTTCACAAACAAGCTTATGTAGGCCACACGGTTCCTTGCGGAGCAAGGAACTTGTGAGGTGCAGGGACTCCTTTTCTCGAGTGCGACTCACTCGGATTCTGAGTCCCCGGGTAAAGCCAAAGCCAGTATGGCTGGGGACTTTCCACCCTACCTAAGGGGTAAGTCACCCAATGTAAATAGCGTGGTTTGTATTTCGGTTACGGAACAAATGACAAATTCGAAGATAATTTGTATTTTTCCTAACCATACAAACCTTAGCTATTTACAAATATTTGCCCGCCAGCCCTGTCCCCCAAGACAAGTCCTACCTCTAAGTGAAAGTGAGCATTCATCTGTGTGTGAGGGGGGGGGGGAGGGGTAGCTAGCTACCACTCCGCTACCCCCCCCCCCCCCCGCTAACTAGCGCGGGGGTAATACACCCTCGTTAAATTCTAATGGCTCGCCATTTCAGCTGCGCTAAAAGGTAAACCCAATGTAAATAGCTAAGGTTTGTATGGTTAGGAAAAATACAAATTATCTTCGAATTTGTCATTTTCAATTTTTTCTACATTTGTGTTCCAGTTTGCTTGGTATGGATAATTGGTATTCATATGAGCCTGAAGTCCAAAGGACGTGCAGATGCTGTTGTTCCCCAAGTTGAGAAATTGCCTCCTGTCTTCTACACGAGCCTAGTTAAGTATGACATCTTCAGTTATCTGATACTGTAAATTCAGTTTGGATGGTAAAATTATTTTGAAAATTGTTTGCTTTTTAGAAACTAGGTTAGATTTTTTGCCATTTAGTACTGGGGTGAAGTTACAAGAGTACAGAGATGGAATGTTAGACTATAGACAGTGGTTCCCAACCAGGGGGAAATTTTCCCCTGGGGGGAAATTTGTATCTTCCAGGGGGGAAATAATCACACTACCCACTAACTAAAATATGCGGAAAATTTCCTCATAGTACGTGCGGCAATTTTTTGTTAGACATTCAATTGTGATATGGTCATATCAGTTCTCAAAGACATGATATTCAAGGGGAGAATTGGAGTGTCATGCCCATTTCTGAGGCAGGTGAGTGGGCATGAGGGCTGGGCGGGACATGAAGAGGGAAATCTGGATGGTTGAACTAGGTGCAGGGGGGAAATGACAGAAAAAAGGTTGGGAACCACTGGACTATAGACTGAGTAAATATCTGATATTGAAGATTTTAGTATTTCGGAATATTGGTTTTCCCCTTGTATGAGAATATTTTTTTTTTTAGGATATGGAGTCTTTAGATTAAAATTTAAGTGATAGGATTCACTCAAACTGTATACGAACAAACATTCATACATCGTTTTTTTTCTGAATTATTTTTCTTTTTTCGTAAATCCCGTTAGTTAGAAAGCTAAGATTAAATCCATATTTCCTTTTTTTATTATTATTAAAATAAATGGTTTTAAACTCAAATAGCCTAAGTTTAGAGTTTAGTTCTATACCTCTGTTTAGGTGTGAAATAAGTCAGCTACTTTTAGATTAACATTTTAGTTGAAAAAAAAAATCAAATCAACCTTGAGTTTTTTTGGCGGGGGGGGGGGGGGCAAAAGTGTCCAGGTTAGTGTATGTGTGAAGCTACAAATCAGTTAAGTTGAATTGTTATCGTAAGTGAGTAGTGATATCAGTACGTCATGTGTGGTGCACTGTAGATGCTAATTCAACTTGGTTTTAATTTTCTTAGCAAAAGATTTTCTACTCATATTTTACTGTTGAAAACTTGACAACGGAACTCTAGCACATTTTATTAGTTCTTAAGATATCCTAGATCTTTTTGGGGTCCTGTAATATTCCAATTTCTTCACCAAAATATCAAAATATATAGAATATCATAGTTTTTGTTGCTTAAGTCATCCTGATCAATTTGGAGCTTGAAGTATCTTGCTTTTGGGTGCTTAAAATGTCCTTCTTTTGGGGGCCTAAAATATCCTACTTTTAGGGTGCTTAAATATCCAACTTTTGGGGCTTTAAATATCTTAAATATCCTACTTTTGGGGGCTTAAAATATCCTACTTTTGGGGTCTTAGAATATCTTACTTTTAGGGGCTTAAAATATCTTACTTTTAGGGGCTTAAAATATCTTACTTTTAGGGGCTTAAAATATCCTACTTTTGGGGGCTTAAAACATCCTAGTTTTGGGGGCTTAAGATATCCTATTTTTGGGGGCTTAAGATATCCTACTTTTGGGCGCTTAAAATATCCTACTTTTGGGGGCTTAAGATATCCTATTTTTTTTTCAATTTTATTGCTTAAAAATTACTAAAAACAGTACTAAATTTATATTTTTTAAAGCTTGATTAGTAATTTTCTGTGAGTTCCTATTAACACTTTCGTCTTTCAGGTTGATTTGGCCTTCTGCTCGGACACTTGGAACCCTTTAACCAAAAGGATGATGAACATTGACTATCCTGGATCAGTCGACACTCTTGGTAAAATTCTTCAGTGGGAGAAGATCAAGTGGAACTTCTAGAACACTCATTTTGGGCATTTGTAGGAATGCCTCTATTTAAATTATTTTAAAATAAGGATTTAAGTATCTAGTTCATGTATTAAGCCTTGGACAATGTGCTAAGTTATATTGTTAGCTTACTAATTTACCTAAATTCTTTCATTTTTAGTTTCATGAATTTAGTTTTTATAATTAAATTCCCATTAGAAATTGCTTTAATGAATAGTTGATGACTTAGATTTCGTTATGAATCAATTTATGCCTATTCAAATCAGTGTCAATAGCTAAGATTGCAATCTTGCGTAAGCTAACCTGAAGCTTTATAGCGCTAAATTGTATCTCATTCGTATCAACCTGGTGGCATCTGAAAAATCTTATTGTGGAAATCGTAGTTATGAAATTTCAGATAGTCCTATAGGAGTTACTTCAGGTAGGAGTTACTTCAGGTAGAGGGAGGGCTATTTCACGTAGGTGTTATTTCAGGTTGAGGGTGGGCTATTTCACGAGGAGTTATTTCAGGTTGATGGTGGGCTATTTCATAAACGAATCATTTCAGGTATGAGTTTTTCAGGTAGAGGGCAGACTATTCTAGGTAGAGGCTGGGATATTTCAAGGAGGAGTTATTTTAGGTAGTACTTTCACGTAGAGGCTAGGATAGTCAGGTAGAGTTCTTTCAGGTGGAGGCTGGGCTGCTGCTTCAGGTAGAGGCTGGGCTGCTTCAGGTAGAGGCTGGGCTGCTTCAGGTAGAGGCTAGGATGTTTCAGGTAGAGGCTAGGCTGTTTCAGGTAGAGGCTGGACTGCTTCAGGTAGAGGCAGGGCTGTTTCAGGTAGAGGCTGGACTGCTTCAGGTAGAGGCAGGGCTGTTTCAGGTAGAGTCTGGGCTATTTCGGGCAGGAGTTATTTCAGGTAGAGGCTGGGCTGTTTCAAGTAGAGGCTGGGCTGTTTCCGGTAGAGTCTGGGCTATTTCAGGCAGGAGTTATTTCAGGTAGAGGCTGGGCTGTTTCAGGTAGAGGCTGGGCTGTTTCAGGTAGGGGCTGGGCTGTTTCAGGTACAGTCTGGGCTATTTCAGGCAGGAGTTATTTCCGATAGAGGCTGGGCTATTTCAGGTAGAGACTAGGCTATTTCAGTTAAATTTTAGTCGAGTGATATCTTCAGGAATTATTTATTTAATCCAGGGGGATTGGACATTCAAATTATGAGATCCTAGAAGCAAAATTTTCCTAAGGTTTTTTATTTGTCCATTTTAACTTTCAAGAGAGTATTCCTAGTAAGATTTTGAAAACCTTTATGAACATTAAAACAAGTTTTTAGTTTGTAATCTATATCCTTTTTAAAGTTTAGAGAAAGGGAACATGTTAGTAAATTAGTTGGGAAATTTTTAAACTAGGGTTTTTGTATTAGGAACGAATAGGTTATACAAGAGTACTAAATTATTCGGTGCCAAAACTTTTAGTTAATGAAAATAAGGTTTTTGTTTTCAAGTGTACATGATTTATCTCTCTTTTTGGTATTTGAATTAGGCTGCTTTAAATGCTTATTTCAAGGTGTGTTCTTGTTTAGCCTTTGAATTTTTCTTTTTGTCCTATAAGCTTAAGGTTCCTTAACACAAAAACACTTTCTAGTTTCAATAGTATACCTTGGATAGTTGATCCCCCACATCGTGTTTTAAATTTTATAAAGGGTAATAACTAGCAAATTTATTTGGATTAATCTAAAGCTTAAGTACCCTATTGGTTCTCCATTTTAAAATCTAGAGTAAATATTTTGATGTCTGTAATTTGCATAAAAACTTATTCCTCTTTTATTTCTAAATTTGTAAGATTCAGTATTTGATCAAATCTCTCTCTCTCTCTCTCTCTCTCTCTCTCTCTCTCTCTCTCTCTCTCTCTCACTCTCTCTCTCTCTCTCTCTCTCTCTCTCTCTCTCTCTCTCTCTCTCTCTCTCTCTCTCTCTCTCTATATATATATATATATATATATATATATATATATATATATATATATATATATATATATATAAATTAGTAACTAGAGTAGTTTACAGAAGATTCTAGGAGTATACTTTAAATGAAATAAAAAGGTATATAATATAGGTAAAAGAAAAGGTTACTGTACATGTTTGTCAGATTTTGATTAGATATTATTACAGAATCTTAAATTTAAGGTTAGGAAAGATGATTCTAAAACTTTCTGCTTTTGGGAAGGTTGAAAGGCTGATTTGTTGATTGGCATAGATTTAAATGCTAAGGATTAAAGTTGGACTTGAACATCGATGGATAATAACGAATAGTGAATAGTTTTAGGTGATCGTGGGCAGACGAGATGGTTAGGAAAAATCTGATGTGAAAAGGCTAGAAGGGCTTTGGGTAAAATGGCCAGGAGGACATTCGTGTGAAAGAGCTAAGAAGGCTTTGGTGTGAAATGGCTAGGAGGGCTTTAGTGTGATAGGGCTAAGAAGGCTTCAGTGTGAAAGAGCTGGGAGGGCTTTAGTGTGAAAGGGATGGGAGGGCTTTAGTGTGAAAGGGCTGGTAGGGCTTTAGTGTGAAAGGGCTGGGAGGGGCTTTAGTGTGAAAGGGCTAGGAAGGCTTTGGTGTGAAAAGGCTAGGAAAGCTTTGGTGTGAAATGTCTAAGAAGGCTTTGGTGTGAAGTGGCTAGGAGGTCTTTGGTATGAAATGGCTAGAAGGTCTTTGGTATGAAATGGCTAGAAGGTCTTTGGTGTGAAGTGACTAGAAAGACTTTGGTGTGAAATGGCTTAGAGAGCTTTGGTGTGAAGTGGCTAAGAAGACTCTGGTGTGAAATGACTAGGAGAGCTTTAGTGTGAAGTGGCTAGGAGGTGTTTGGTGTGAAGTGACTAGAAAGACTTTGGTGTGAAATGGCTTGGAGAGCTTTGGTGTGAAGTGGCTAAGAAGACTTTGGTGTGAAATGACTAGGAGAGCTTTGATGTGAAGTGGCTAGGAGGTGTTTGGTGTGAAATAAGCTAGGTGTTTGGTCTGAAAGGGTTAGTTGAGCTTTGGTTTGAAGTGGCTAGGGAGGCTTTGGGGTGAAATGGATAGTAGGACTGAGAAGTGTGAGGGATGGTATGTGACTGTGTGAAATTATAGGGCTTTGGCTAGTGTTAGTGATCTTCCTCATCTTGTCTTCGGCTACATGAACATACCTTGAAATTATCTTCGATTTTTTAAAATGACACAGGGGAGAATTTTGGAAAATCTTACAAATGTGTTTGAATCAGATTGTTCCCTCTAATATCTAATCAAAGTTTCAGAGCTCCCATTCCCACTCCTTGATCCTTCCCCCTCCTTATTTGGAAAGATTTTAAAAAGAATTAAAGGGACCGTTCATATGACTGAGCCTCCCTCCCCATCTGCCCCCTCCCTCTTCTGGTATCAGTATTTGCCATATTCCTCACCACTGAAAGGCCAGAGGGCCCATGAAGTATATATCTTACTTTTGACTAAAACCACTGTTCATTTAGGCTGTTTATGAGCTTCCCATGTACGGAACTCGTCCATTCTTTTGCTGGTATGATGAGAGAAGTATGTTGTTAACTTGGTTATGTTGTATTGCCAAAATGTTAGACTGTGTGCCATGGTGAACACGTTCACTCCAAATTGATTTCCATGAAATCTTGTCAGGGTAGATTTTATTCCTGTCAATTCTAGTCATGATTAATAATTCAGTCTATTAAATGATCTTTAAAGCCTCAAATGAATTCAAATTTTTGATGTTTCATACTTTTAAATATTTTTAAAATTTAGTTTTAAACTTTTTAAAAATCTTTAATCTTGAATTGTAGGAGATTGTAATGTCAGATTGAACAGGTTTCTGTTATGTAAACACTGTAATTTCAGTGTAACTATATCAAATTTTTCATGTATTGTGTAAATTGAGTTGTGGAAAACTTTTTGTCAAGATAGTGATTTAAATTCTGTCCAAGAATATGCGAGTTTTCAATGATAATGTGAAATTAGTAACTGTACTGCTAAATTCTTCAATTTTATCTGTCAATGAAAATCAAAAGGTTGTAGAGATATTTTAAGTTGGTTTTAAAAGATAACTTTCTCAAAAAGTGTTGACATTGTCAAGTCTTACAATCCAGTGCTTTCCATTACACTGAGATACCTGAGCTCTTTGAAAAGAGGTCCAGCTGGGATTATAAATGTCCCAAGATATCTGATTCCTACTGTTTCTGTTCATGACATAAAGAAGGGATAAAGAACTGCTGTAGTCATTTTAGAAGAAATGTGTAATGCATTCTTGAATATATTGTTGTTGGTATAGTTTTAGTTGTTAGTGTTTGGGAGTTAGTGTCAATGTTGACTAGGGGAATTAAGGCATTATCAAAGTCATTGTTTGTGGAATTCAGAATCAGGTAACATAGTTTATGGGATGTTTATACATGGTTAAATTATCAGTAACCTAGCTTAGGGGTTGTTTATACAGGGTTAAATTAAAGGTTAAATAATAATGGTTCAGTTTAATTTAGTTTAATCTGCTCTTGGTTGTATTTTAAAAATTTCTCCATGATTTGGAAAAGGGTCCAAACTGAAGTTTGATGTTTTGAGATTAGATTTGATATATGCACTGTGATACTGATGTACAGGAATGTATCTTGTGTAGTAATTTACAAAAAAAAAAAAAAAAGAAAAAAAAAATACCTCCTGAAGTTATATTCTTTTAATGCAAGGAAATTTTGTAATTCAGAAAATTTAGACACTATCTGATAAGCCTCTGAAACTTGTACAAAATATCAAGTCAGAGCATTGGTGTTAATATTGTAATAAACTACATAACTCGCCAATTTCTTTTAATTTTGCTGACACTCGAGATTTTAATTTACAATTTAGGCTGTTTACGTGAAACAAGATCATAAGTTCTGCGCTAATCTTTCTAGACAAAGCCAAAAACGGTGGAATTAACTGAAAGCTTGATAAAGTCCTATCTGCTCATGCTAAAGTCCCTAACGTTTAAATGCTAATATATTTAAGAATAACTTAACAAACTTGATTAATAAAACTTCAGTTAACTCAAGTCTGTGAGTAAATGTGTAGTAACTGAAGGTAATCCAAAAATAGAAGTTAGTCTATATCTTTAAATTGCATGTTACCAGTGTTTAAATGACCTACAAACTAGCCACTAGATCATTTTTTGAAACTTGCAACTTTTCGAGTTATGTTGAGTAGTTCAATATTTTCATATCTCTGCGAAGTACAGAAAACCTTTACTGATTTAGTTGGAAAGTTTTTAATTTCAATTAGTTGATTTAGATTTAGTTAATAATCGGCAGAATTATCTTTTACAAAAAGGTAGTAAAGATTATTCAAGTGGAATTAGTTTCCTTAAAATAGGATACAGTACACTTTTCAAATGTCTCAACTTGCATTGATTTTAAGATAGATATTACCGTAATTACTTAGTAACTTGATGGGACAAGAAAAAAGAGGTTAGTTTGTCTCTATGTAACTACGCTAATGTTTTTAAATGTAATTTTCATGAGAGTGCACTACTTAGGTTGCTGTGAATTACACTTTGGGATTAAATTTAATAATTAACTAATGCAGGACAATACATTCCTTGTACATCAGTAAATTTGTAACAAGCTATGAACGAGTGGTTGGGTGATGTCTGGTGTAAGTGTTACGAGGAGGATCTAGTCTATAGAAAGGAGTTATAGTCTTGTACTAGTGTTGTCTTGAGTGAAAATTAGTTTGATAGGGTGCCGATTTTAGTAAATCTGTGTACAGGTTGTCTTATTGAGACACTTAGATTAATTTTTCCCGGGTTAAATCAAGGTTAGCAAGTAGTCAATACCTCGGGTTAACACCTAAAATTTAATGTTGATTTATACTAAATCATAGATTTGTGTTTGAATATAGAGATTAAGGTAAACTTTGTTCTGTAAGCGGCTCTAAAAATTCCTATTTCACGACGGACAATATTGATTAACTTGCATAATTGACCATAAGAGAGTTTAAAATCGAAGGGTTTTGACAACAATCTAAATAATTCTGGTGCCTAAATTTCTTTCATACTTGAATTGTAGATTTTAAAGATTTTCGTAATGGGTTATTGAAAGCATATAAGAAAAAGCAAATTCCCCGATCAATCAATTGAAAGTAATTTCACTTGTTTTTGCAGTAATTCTTTAAAGATTACATCTAAAGATTTTTTTCAATAGTATCTTAACCAGTTGCTCACTTTACCAGATTGGTATATCCTAATCGTTTTGATCTGTAGATTGTCAAAATTATATTAGGTTATTTCATGAATTTTTCATATTAACTTTTTATTTGGCCACACTAAGATGAGGTGATAGGCAAGGTGTTGAGTGTTAGATATGCAGATATGAAAATATTCTTTTTATAATATGGACAAGCTTAAGGTTTTTTTTTTTTTTTTTTTAACACAATTCGTTTTTAAAGGAAAAGTTTCAGGCTCGTGCTTTTACCATAAGCAATGGAATTTACAAACTATACCTAATGTATAAGATACTTTATAATTCTAGTTTTTTTTTTCAAAAATTTCTTTTAATAAATAGAATTAATATTTGAGGAACGAATAAAGCCATTAGTTCATCTCATTGAAGTACAGGCACATACCAAGTCTTTGGATTAATTCTTTTCAGATCAAATTTCATTTGTCTTCATTTCTCCATGATAGTTCAAATCAGTTGGGCCCTCTCTAGGAAAACTGGAGATTGTCTACTATCGGGTGAATTCAACTATTAGAGGAATATTATCATACACAGAGATGTTTTTAACATTGCTAAAAACCTTTTCAAACCATATAATGGCTTAATATAATTCAGTTTTCCTAAGTTTTAACTTTGACTTTAATTTCATGATGAATTTCTGATAGACTCAAAAATATATATTTCATAGAATATGTTTTAATGTAACTAATTTTCCAAATTTATTAAGAAATCTAAGATCGTAAATACGAAGTTTACTCTGACAAAGATATTCCGTTAGAGGCTGACTGAAAAGTATTCATGTAAGAGAGAAGGATTCCGAAGAATTCAAAATCTCCTTAAGCTTGTCTATAGTTTATGGTTTAATAAGAGATGTTCAGGAGCAGGTAATATTGATAGAATTTATTCATCTGTGGGTGGTGTGTGTGTGTGTGTGTGTGTTTCATTCTATAGACTAACTTTCATCAAGTAGGCCTACTGTTCGACTAGTTGGTGTGCCTGTATGATAGGAATAAGTAATAGGCAATGTGACACTTAGGTAAAATATCTGTTTGGTAGGTAGGCCTACTGTTAGTTTAAGGGATTTTCAGATTTGTAGATAAGCCCACTGTTAGTTTAAGGGGTTTTCAGCTTTGTAGATAGGCCCACTGTTAGTTTAAGGGATTTTCAGCTTTGTAGATAGGCCCACTGTTAGTTTAAGGGGTTTTTAGCTTTGTATATAGGCCCACTGTTAGTTTAAGGGGTGTTCAGCTTTGTATGTAGGCCCACTGTTAGTTTAAGGGATTTTCAGCTTTGTAGATAGGCCCACTGTTAGTTTAAGGGGTTTTCAGCTTTGTATATAGGCCCACTGTTAGTTTAAGGGATTTTCAGCTTTGTAGATAGGCCCACTGTTAGTTTAAGGGATTTTCAGCTTGTAGATAGGCCCACTGTTAGTTTAAGGGATTTTCAGCTCTGTAGATAGGCCCAATGTTAGTTTAAGGGGTTTTCAGCTTTGTAGATAGGCCCTCTGTTAGTTTAAGGGATTTTCAGCTTTGTAGATAGGCCCACTGTTAGTTTAAGGGGTTTTCAGCTTTGTAGATAGGCCCACTGTTAGTTTAAGGGATTTTCAGCTTTGTAGATAAGGCCACTGTTAGTTTAAGGGGTTTTCAGCTTTGTGGATAGGCCCACTGCTAGGTTAAGGGTTATTAAGCTTTTATCTCTCCACGTAGCTTTAAAAAATGGTCATATTTGAGAATGTATTACACATGGAACTGAATTTACTTTTGTGGTCCACGTGCAAGGTTAATGTGTACTTCGGTCCGATCTGGCTATCTGCTAGGAGGAGTAGTAAGGATAGTCAGGGCAGTGGTTTGCACGTGTCTTCTCCTTTACCCGACTCAATCATGCACATGAAATGGGACGGATGAGAGATGCCCTTGGGCAGTTGTGGTTCCTGTCTGCTTTTGAGAGGGTAAAAAGTTTCTGGAGTAATCGATCGTGGTGGAATTGTAATATAAGACTGATGAGGTCTCCACTCCCTCCAACCATGTTTCTATTTAATTATTGTTTCTAAACAGAAATTTAGATTTGAGAAAAAAGTCCCCTTGTTCCGTTACTGCTTAAAGGTTTATCATTTAAGATGTCAAAATTAGAATACTATAACATTATCATGAAAAAAAAATATATTATTCTTGGCATATTTAATTCACAATCAATGCATTAATTTCTGTACGATTTTCAATAAAAAATTTTAAAAGAGAAGGAAATGGAAAGCATTCAAGGGCCTGGTGACTTTGTTCGTTCAAAAACAAAATACCTAATTAGTCTTTAGTTACCAGGTGGGAAGGGGTGGGCCTTGGTGGGCTTTCCATTTCCTTCTCTTTTTTTTTTATTGAAAACTTAACTAATTTACACAATCATGGCACTTGCAACCTCAAATATTTATCTTCAAACTCATTCCAATGTTAAGAAAAATCAAAGTTAACGAAATATTTTAGTATCCCATATTATGAGATCTGAAATATACGTTTTCTATGACTTTCATTGGTTGAGTTTGTCGATAGAAAACGGAGTTAAATAATTTGATATAGTTTGTCACTGACTTTGTAGTGTGTTCATAATTTTATACTTAATATTGCTATAGAGTGTATTTTAAACCTGTCCTGTGTATGGCAACCAATCTTCTACAATAAAAGACTTTATCGAAATTTGTTTGTTTTTCTTAGTTCATTGTTTTATAAACTTGAAAATTAACAGAAAATAATAGTCGCTTCTTAGTCGACTATGCCTAAGAGTTATATTTTAAAGATGAATAATTTTGAGGCTAAAATGAATTATTTATCACAAGACTAGAGTTGTCAGGAATGAATATACTTTGAGAATTGGACTGAACATGAATTACCATAGTAAATAGTCCTCATTTTGATAATACTAACATACCAAGAGACATATTTCGGTGCTACTATAGCGTGAGGTCTACCACACTAAAGCGTGAGATCTACCTCCCGTTAGCACTATAGCGTGAGGTCTACTGCTGAATTATTCGTCCCTCATAGATAAACACATTTCATACATTTGTTTAAGCAATAAACACTTAATGTAAACATATCTTAGAAATGACCTAAATAGATAATTGGATTTCTAATTACATTAAAAAAAGAATAAAGGTCAAAATAAACATGTTGTCATATATTTCCGTACATTTATTCTAGCGATACACTCTTCGTACATCAAACATGTTATCATATATTTCCATACATTAATTATAGCGATACACTCTTCCTGCATCAAACATGTTTTCATATATTTCCATACATTTATTCTAGCGATACACTCTTCGTACATCAGACAGGTTATCATATATTTCCATACATTTATTCTAGCGATACACTCTTCGTACATCAGACAAGTTATCATATATTTCCATACATTTATTCTAGCGATACACACTTCGTACATGTCCGTATAATGGAAAAAATTATTTCCTGTACGAACAGACCGTGTAGTTGGACAACCCTTTCGAGGGCAACTTAACACAGGCTTGAATTCTCCTCCTCTGTTACGCTTTCTTTTTTTCCTGCATAACAGAACCACATTCATGGCATGGATCTGTATCTTGAACTGTATCCAAGAGATTGTTATCTCTTAAAAGGGCGAGTGCTGCCTTTTCTGTCAGAATAACTCTTCTATAAAACTCCTTCAGCAACATTCTTAGTACCCTCAATCGATGATATCTCTTTTAGGCTAAGGGAAAAACTTATGAAGGAGCTCCATTTGCTTCATATAATATGGGCAAGTCACGTGGACAGGTCACGTTTTTGTTGGATTTGGGCAGTTTACATGTTCGATGGTTAGGTGCGGTGCTCTGGGACGCTGGTCACGCGGTAGACCTCACCCTCAACCTAGGTAGGCGACATTTGGCGGTAGACCTCACGCTATAGTAGCACCCATATTTCTTTCATCACCAGTGGAAGAGTGAACGAGCTCTGTATATTGGAAGGGAATAGACCAGTCTTATAAATGAACACTTGTGGTTTATCATAGTTAAAAGCAAGATTTTATACTTCAATGAGCTGTCTGGTCTTTCAGAGGAGAGAGAATGCAGGCATTTTACTGATACCAGGAGAGGGAGGGGGCCACTGGGGAGAACACTCAGTCATATGAACGTTAGATTAAGGAGAACACTCCAGGTTACTGAAATTTTGTATATATTTTTTTAATTCTTTTATATTTTGTTAAATAATTTGTTTAATATTATGGATGTAATGAAAATATATATAAATTTAAGTTTTTATTTCTTTTATTTACAACTTTAGTTGCGTTAATTATACACTGATCTAATCAAAGTTTAACTTCTCTTCTACACATTACTACTACTGTATCTTCTATTCATACAGTACTACTCCATCTTCTAGTCATACATTACTACTGTATCTTCTGTTTATAAATTTCTACTGTATTTTGTAATTTTAATCTAAAAATACAGCTGTTTTAAAAGTGAAAAACCCAGATAAGACATTAGCCATGTAAAGTGGATGAGGCTTATAATCGTGAAGTAAAATACATTATAGAAGACATCTTAAGGCAATCAAGGCTAAGCCATGGATGATTTTTTATGTCTTCTATAATGTATTTTACTTTACGATTACAAGTCTCTTGCACTTCACATGGCTAATGTTTTTTCTGCGTTTTTCATTATAACAGCTGTATTTTCAGATCAAAATTACAAAATACAGTAGAAATTCATAAACAAAAGATACAGTAGTAATGTATGACTAGAAGATGGAGTTAGTAATGCATAAATAAAAGATACAGTAATAATGCACAAATAGAAGATACAGTAGTAATATGTAAACACAAGTCAGAAGCAATGCATAAGCAGACAATACATTTGCAGTATTAAAAAAATATCCGATAGCAATTTATAAAAGTTAAAATATTATTCAAAACTGATATGCAATTTTACTATATACACAGAGTACAATTCTCATATAACGACCACTTGGCTGACTATTATTTTCCTTGAATCTAAACCATCTTAGAAAGACAACTGAAAGTGCAAATGAATATTTTGATCCTGTTGATTCTAAGCAATGTCTGCATGATTTGATTGCCCTCACAAGGGAGATGAAAAGAGTTTTAAATCACTAGTGTTTCAAGCACCGATATTTTTAGAAGTAACCTAATAGTGACATACTTCAAACAAGCTAAAAACAAAACTCATCCTCTCACTTCGTATGCTTAAATATCTTATTCAACGCTTCCTTCAACTTTGAAAATTTATTTCAGTTATTAATGTTTATGATTATTTTTTTTATCTAAGTTAACATTTTGAAAGCTCCCCTCTCCAATAAGATGAAATTTAAGTTATTTTCTAAAAATTTCCTCAATCAAACTTAAAATATTTGATCACAGAAATAATTCTTCTAAATATTTCTATAAGACTACCAAGAGGTATGCGTTCTCTAGACTGCCTTTCTAGAATAACTCTATAATATATCCCTTTTATTCTATTTAAAAGCTATGTCTACGTCAATCACTATTACTTTCGTTATAAAAAAACAAATTAAAGTTATTTCATAAATACACATTCCTTTAAATTTGTCCCTGAACTTTTCATCTTAAAATCCTGTCCTGGTAAACAATTGCATTTGCTTTCCGATAGTCCCTATGGAGACCCATTTAAATAATAAACTTAATTCCCCTAGAAAATACTAACATTCAATAAATCTATATTTTAACTATTTTACTTTAAACTAATCAATTTCTGTACTGACCTTTCTTCATACTTCATTAACGCCATGACATTTCTCTTATCTATTCCCTTCAACATCCCTTAACCACCTTTTTTAATAGGTTTTTAGTTTTATAGCTACTCTTTCCTTCAACCCTTCAAGCAATATGTTCTTTAAGACTTTAGAACTAATGGAGTTCTTACATACATATTCTCTCCTAGACCTTAAACCCAACAACTATCCTTATAAATCTATAATTAATGTGATAATAGTTCTTAACATTTTTATCTACATATCCTCTTATCTTATAACACTGCCATTGATTTATAAATCAGCCCTAACTTAAAACCTTTTAAAAAATAAAGATTTTAACAATTTAATCTCAGATACCTAGATTGAAGCTTTAATCTTCCTTATGTCCTTAAGTCTTTCCATCAAGTCACTTGCCCTACATTAGGCAACTAGTGATGTGAAGCAGATCACATGACTAAGGTCATTACATGTAATATCGAGAGACACATTGCTTAAAATCACTTATTTTTATGCAAAACAGTTCAGTCATTCTAAGGCTTACTATAAAAAACTAACAACTCTAAGAACATCAAGTTTAGGACAATTTCTCAGCTATTTTGAACAAGGATCTTACGTGTGACTGCAGTAATGTTCCACAAAGGATTTTTCTTTTAAAAATATAATCAAGAAGAAAGCAAGTGGAGAATGAACAAAATACCGTCTTAACTTTGAAATTAAAATACATTATATAAATTTTTTTCTTCAACAGAACGGGAACTTACTGAAAACTTGAATTGTATATATATATATATATATAGAGAGAGAGAGAGAGAGAGAGAGAGAGAGAGAGAGAGAGAGAGAGAGAGATTATGCAATTTCTATCTGTTAATATCAGAAATTTAACAATCTCTATTGGATGATATCCTATACAGGATTTCAAAATTGCTTTGATAATCTAAAAAAAGCTTTACTTCAATTTTCACAGGTTTATGGCGTTGCATAATTATCAAAACTTACCAAATTAAGAACTCATTTAATCTTAATGTTATATTACGGACTGATGAAGGTTTTAAACTATAAGATTACAAATAAAAAAAACAAAATAAAAACAAATATTCATGCAGAAGCTTAGTCAGTTTCTTAAGGAATGAAATAGATGGATTCGATAAGATTCTCTTTAGCAATTATTCAAATAAAGGTAGCTATGGGATCAACGTTTGTACTATAACACAGGGATAAATGGTTTAAGTTAAAACTAAATTAGATTTTAGCCAGTCATGATTTAAATAAAGATAGCCATGGGATTGATGCTTGTACGACAATACAGGGATAGATAGTATCAGTTTAAACTAAGTTAGATTTTAGCTTATTTTGAATGTCTTTCAACATGGAAACCAACCTCGTCATCACGATTCTCCAGACATTAGTTAGACCAAGTAAAAGTTATTGCATAGAATTGATAAAAGTAATATTACAGAAATAAGCTCATTTCAAAATGAAAATAGTTCCTTTTCAACTTTAAGATAAACAATAAACCAAGTCTAAATGGGATGAGTTACGAAAGCAGAAGAATAATTAAGGAATGGTTTGAAGTGACAGTTCCAAGAATTGTAAACAATGCTTATAAGAGGTTTTACAGTAGATGCTAGAGCGTGAAACACAAAGCTCATAACCCAGCAGTCACACGTACTGATATCTTGCTTAAAATAGTTACACAGATTCACAGATATTACTACTCATTGACAGTGTAAAGCAGGAATGTCAAACTCAAATCCTTTCGAGGGCCAATTATGCACTTGGCTATGGTCTCGAGGGACAAAATAGATTTGGTAATTATTTACTGGCAAAACTGAAGATTAAAGGTTGTTTGCAGATCACCCTAGTTTACCACATTTGGGTTCACTTTAACAGCTTAGTTAAATTTTCCTCAGTTATACCAATTATAGTAAGTTGAAAAATCTAGTCAGCTTGAGGGCCCTATCTGGCCCGCAGGCCCCAAGTTTGACATTTCCGGTCTAGAGAAAACTCTATACTTTAAATTCATATAAAAAGCTATGTGGGAATAATTTCAATGATCGTTATGGGATATTATCTCTGATATGGAAGTCCCAAAGGCTAACGTGTTTCCCTATTTGACAGGACACTTTTAAAGAATACATTTAGTGATCAAATTCATTTTCATGACTACAAAACTGTTTTGAATTATTTCATACTTTTCTGCTTAGTTAATTACTAACCTTATTGTACAAATTTAAAACCTAAAACTATTTACTTGCTCTAAGGCTAGTTTAACTTAAAGAGACCTCGTAGTGATATTCAGATGGTCTTAAATGACCAAAAAACATAAATATCGAAACTTAACTTTAGAGCTTAAAACACAAAATACTTCATTTTTTGGTTTATAAAAATGTATGGAAAAGTATATGGAAGACATAAATGTTCATGCCATAAAAACCAATTCTGAAAATGTTAGCCATATGAAGCACTAAGATCGGAGTTAATAAGGCTTAACGGAATTAATATTTTTTTAAGACTAAATTATGACTGGTTAAAAGTAATTGTTCAAAGTGGAAATTAGATTATTTCTATAAAAAGATTTAAGATTAAACTAGTCTAAATAAATTTGTTTTGGCTGAACTAAATTTCTTTGAAGACCTGACAGATTGTCAACTACAGGGGAACGTCAAGGCTTCTTGGGAGCTCTTGGCTTGTTGACAGCAGTAGTAGAAATTGTAGTCATTTTTCTATTTTTCTTGAAGAATTCCTCTCTTGTCTTGCTTTGGACTCCTTAGCAGTCCTGTGAAAATAAAACTGAATTATCATTTTGTCGTGTGGATGGATATATTACCACCTAAGAACATTTTCTGGACTAATACAGCAAGAAATCTATAACATGAAGTGCCCACTTCCAATAAAATAGTAATTTATAAGAAGCACTCAATAAATAGCAAAGAAAGTCTTAAATCCAGACTCAAATTTTCCATCTAACCACAGAATTACTCCAATCACTTTTACAACAAAACACTTTCAACCTATACGCTGATCCCCTACATATTTGCTGCCTAAACCCACTGAATTACATCCTCGTAAAGGTGTTCAGCCTAATTGTATGGTCGAACTATGGCAAGAATCTCTTGCCTATATGTAACATTAACACTTCTACGAATTTATCCTACATTGGGCCATAAACATATTTCTATAAAAACCAAAGGGCAGCTATAATCTAAATCTATTAAACTTACAACTACTCAGTGTTAACGCTTATATTTATCCAATGAATAATCTACCATACTTAGGAGTCTGACTAAAGTAGTACATATTATACACACGGTTTTAACGTAACCCACTGAATGAAAGTATTGATTATTATTATTATTATTATTATTATTATTATTATTATTATTATTATTATTATTATTATTATTATTAGCCAATCTACAACCCTAGTTGGAAAAGCTAGATGCTTTAAGCCCAAAGGCTCCAATAGGGAAAAATAGCTCAGTGAGGAAAGGAAATAAGGAAATGAATAAATGATGAGAATAAATTAACAATAAATCATTCTAAAAACAGTAACAACATCAAAACAGATATGTCCTATATAACCCATGGGATAACCAATGCAGCCTCAAAATATTCAACCTCTCATGTCATAACGCCTAGACGAAGTTACTCTGCTAAGCACAAACCTTCCCATATGTCAACAACAATCCTGTCACACTAATATTAGATGTCTCTACAGTAACGAAAAGTGGGTAATTTACACGTATTCAAATGCTTAGTTGTAATCAATGATTGTTCATGAAAATTCAAACCTGATGTATAACTAATGGTGAGTTAACCCTCTATTGTCGAAGAAATAGAAATAAAATTAGAAATATTTGATCAGTGCACAGCTAGACTAAATGAAGCACAATATACTGAAATAAAATAATAATGAAGACTAACTTTAAACAAATTAATATCAAAGAAAACCTAGTCTGATGAAAGTCACCATGTAGACATTATTATTATTATTATTATTATTATTATTATTATTATTATTATTATTATTATTATTATTATTATTATCACTTGCTAAGCTACAACCCTAGTTGGAAAAGCATGATGCTATAAGCCCAGGGGTCCCAACAGGGAAAATAGCCCAGTGAGGAAAGGAAACAAGGAAAAATGAATTATTCTAAGAGCAGTAACAACCTTTAAATAAATATTTCCTATATAAACTATAACAAACTTTAAACAAAACAAGAGGAAGATAAATAAGATAGAGTAGTGTGCTTGAGTGTACCCTCAAGCAAGAGATCTCGAACCCTAGACAGTGGAAGACCATGGTACAGAGACCATGGTACTACCCAAGATTAGAGAACAAAGGTTTGAATCTGGGATGTCCTTCTCCTAGCAGAACAGGTCTCACACTTTAGAATCATGAATTAGATATTCGATTTGTTCTCCTTTGCCAATGGCTACAACAAATTACTACAGGCTTCATTCTCATCTTAATAATAATATTCATGAATAAACTTTACATCAGTCTATTATCTTTTGAAGTTAAAATTATCCTGTTACTCTCACCTTCAATGAAGTCTCTGCAACTAAATGGTTTCAAAGTTTGATCTCCAATGGTGCAGTTAGAAGCCCGTCTGAAACTTCCTTATTAGAACACCACCTGTAAAATTCAAATTTAATTAGCTATATACAAAATTAAATTCCTTAAAGATGCAATGAAAAGGAAAATACAGAATTATCTTTTGAACTTTCTTTGAAAATTCCTTATAGAATTCCTCCTATTATATGTACATCGTAGTCTAAGTTTAATTTTATAGGAGTATTATGTATAGAAAAATTAGAATATATCTGTTTTACTTAATAATGTCCATAGGTCAACACCTAAATTCAATGTTTATCTTATTTTTTCTAGAGTCAAGTAGGGTAAATCAATTAAAACTAATCATGTTCACCATTATCTAATTCTCACATTAAAAGCAAGGGAATTTTAGACCTATAACCTGTACAATACCATACATCACCATTTGTGCATATATATTTTTCCGTTTACAATCAAGGCTCATGAGCTGTCCAACGTCTAAAATCTCTAGGTTGTGAGATGGGTGGGGGGGGGGGGTTACATGGGAGAAGTTGTAAATACCAAAAATATGCCAAATAACTACCTGTTCTTAATTAGAACTTATCAAATAATTTAATAAAAAATTTTCATCTTCAGTCAATCACAAATTAAAAGGACAGGCAATTTATATCATTTATATTCACTTCTAATGCCTTAGGGGTCTATATATTTACTCTTTTGAAAATATCCTGTTGATGGAGATAAAATTCTAATTCAATAACCTCCTTCACATTTCAAATCTCGTTCTTAGAAGAGTAACTCCTTCAATAAACCATGATACCAAGGTCTATAGACCTTGCATGATAGGAAGTCACAGCCTGTTGACATTCGACAGTTTCGGAACTTGAATTTATAAAGGGTGACTGGTATAAAAGTCACACGTTTCTAGGTAACCTTGTACTAAATACTTTTATTGGCCAGCTTACTAGCTTTATAATATAATTTGAATACCTTCTATATCGCGTAAGGCTTGCTGATTTGGTCCTAATAATTCCTAAAATACCACTTGGCCCTCTTTATAATAGAAAGAAATCCCAAAATGATCACTTCATTCAATGGGCACAATATTAAACATAAGAGTTAAAATCTTATGTCCAAATCACTTGACTATAAGGGCTATTTTCCTGACCCTCTGACACAGGGAAACTGGACCTACAAGATCTGTATTTCGCAGATATTATTAGGTAGTTATATCATAGAGCATATTCTGTGTTGATTGTCAAATCTACATTATTGAATCACTTAGATACCAGGTAATTGTGTTGCAATAAAAACACTTACGTAGAGATTACCAATGATGGATATTGAATGAATAACTGTTCATTAAAAAGGCTTATATTATCGGTATTGAATTACCAGGTAAAACAAATATAATTATCATTCATGTCAGGCTGAAATCATTAAAAAATTTAGGTTATACATCAAACTTTATCATATACCTACTGATTCATAAAGATTTTGAAATCAATTTTCAAAACTATACAACAAGCTCTCTCACTGAATATCAAAGCTTTCAACAAGAAGAAGCTGAAGCCTTTTTATTTTCTTAAATGCTTCGATAATGTGATTTGACAATTAATACGGAAAACACTGTGATACTATAAAGACCAGTGAATTATTAAAATAAACAGATGTTGTGGTTCCCTTAGACACTGACGGTGTGTGTAATATGACCAGGAAAAACAGCTCAAAGAAAAATAACATTTTGTAAACTATGTATAATTATTTCAAGCTATTACGCTTAACAAACTAATAAGTTAAATAAATAAATAGGTAAAAGGTCATAACATAGTTCAATAAACGTAGCACTTATTAGAAAACACAAATATAAATTTTGTTCACGACAAAATATTTTCATAAATCTGATTCCTAACTTGTACCTTCCAAAGACATTTCCTCTTCACACGTCAGTAACTCCCTTACCCCATAAAAGGAGCCCTTCCAAACAGGCCCCCGGCCCCCTTCACCTTACGACGTAATAACTGTGTAACTTATTACGATAATTAACCAAAAAATAAGTAATCATTATGCAATAAAACTAATAAGGGTTAGTACTACATACATACATACATACATACATACATATCTAACTTTCCTTTTCCTATCTGTGTCAAACCTTATTGGAGTGGGCACTGCATATATAAATGCATAGGAATGCATACATACATGCATACATACAGTACGTATTTAATTTTCATTTCCCTAAATGTATCAAACCTAAATGGATTTAGCACTGCATATTTAAATGCATACACATACATGTTCTACGTACATATATGGAAGCATATGCATGGATGCATACATATTTGCAAACTTTACTTTTCCAATATATTAGAAAAATAAATTCGACATTTTCCTCTACTCGCAATTCCCTTTTCGAGATGATACGCTACTTAACTGTCATGGGCTGGATCTCTCTCTCTCTCTCTCTCTCTCTCTCTCTCTCTCTCTCTCTCTCTCTCTCTCTCTCTCTCTCTGGATCAACAGCTTCTTGACATATGGCATCTTAACTATCAAATGAATCAACCAATGTAACAGAACTGTATAGAAAAAAATAGACATTTTTAACTTTTGAAATCGGGGAAATAAATCGCCAGTAGGAATGAGGGATTTTGACAAGAAAACTGGATTCAAATCCACATTAATTGAAACATTACAAAATAAATACCTTCAAAGGGTCGCCAGAGCAATTCTTAGAAAAGGTTAATTTTGAGATGTCGAAATGACAAGGTCACTCGTATGAGAGAACCTTACCTTACCTTTTTTGTTTGGGTTCCCCCAGGTCCCTCAGTGTGAGGCACCTCGTATATCCACCAGAGAGTTGCTAATGCATCTTCTGGTGTATTTTGCATCTTCCAGTCTTGGATGGTCTGGGATGCATCTTAGGTATTTATCGAGCTTATTCTTAAACACATCTACGCTCACTCCTGACATGTTTCTTAGATGAGCTGGCAGCACATTAAATAGTCGCTGCATTATCGATGCTGGTGCGTAGTGGATTAATGTCCTGTGCGCCTTTTTTAGTTTACCTGGAATATTTTTTGGCACTATTAATCTACCTCGGCTTGCTTTTTCTGATATTTTAAGCTCCATGATGTTTTCAGTGATTCCTTCTATTTGCTTCCATGCTTGTATTATCATGTAGCATTCTCTTCTCCTTTCTAGACTGTATAGTTTTAAAAATTGCAGTCTTTCCCAGTAGTCAAGGTCCATAACTTCTTCTATTCTAGCAGTATAGGACCTTTGTACACACTCTATTTGCGCAATATCCTTTTGGTAGTGTGGGTACCATATCACATTGCAGTACTCGAGTGTACTATGTACATAAGTTTTGTAAAGCATAATCATGTGTTCAGCTTTTCTAGTTTTAAAGTGTCTGAATAACATTCCCATTTTTGCTTTACATTTAGCCAACAGTGTTGCTATTTGGTCGTTGCATAACATATTCCTATTTAACATTACACCAAGGTCTTTAATTGCTTCCTTGTTTGTGATTGTCTCATTATTAGGTCCCTTGTATGCATACACTACTCCTTCTCTGTTTCCATAATTTATTGATTCGAATTTATCGGAGTTAGATACCATCCTATTTATCTCCGCCCATTCATATATTTTGTTTAGATCTCTTTGTAGTGAGTTCCTATCCTCATCACAAGTAATTTCTCTACTTATTCTTGTGTCATCGGCGAAACTTCTCACTACGGAGTTTTCAACATCACAGTCTATGTCTGAGATCATAATAACAAACAGTAGTGCAGCTAATACCGTACCTTGTGGCACACCCCATATTACCTGGGCTTCATCTGATTTCTCGTCATTTGCAACCACTATATGTTTTCTGTTTTGCAGGAATTCTTTTACCCATTTTCCTATCTTTCCCACAATATTATGCTTTCTCATTTTTTTCTCCAATATGTTATGGTCTACCTTGTCAAAGGCCTTTGCAAAATCTAGATAGATCACATCTTTGTCTTTTTCTTTTATCATATTTTTGTATATGCTTTCATAGTGTGCTATCAGTTGGGTCTGTGTACTTTTTCTAGGCACGAAACCGTGTTGACCCATATTAAACAAATTATTTTTGACCAAATAGTTCATTATTTTCTTTTTTATTACCCTCTCATACACTTTCATAATATGTGATGTTAGACTAACAGGTCTATAATTGCTTGCCTCTAGTCTTGATCCACTTTTGAAAATAGGGGTTATATAAACTAATTTATGTTTAACATATATCTCGCTCATATCTATACTTGGTCTTAGCAGTATTGCAAGCGGCTTCGCGATAGCGTTTGCAGTTTTTTTTTAACAAAATCGCTGGAACTCCATCTGGTCCGGCTGCCGATCCATTTTTGATTTCGTTTATAGCCTTGACAATATCTGCTTCATTAATATCTATATCCGTTAGATATTCAACATTTTCTTCTCTCATTTCTGTTTCATTATTTTCATTCGCAGTTCTTGGCGTGAACTCACTTTTATATTTTTCTGGTAATATGTTGCATATTTCCTTTTTTTCATTCGTTAGCCGTCCTTCAATTCTTAGAGGGCCTATTTCTATGCTCCCTTTATTCATCTTTTTTGCATAGGAGTAAAGTACTTTGGGGTTTCTTTTTATATTTTGAAGTGTCCTTTCTTCTAAGTCCCTTTTTTCATTTATTTTCGACAGTATAATCTTTTGTTCTGCATTTTCTATCTTACATTTTATTTCCCTCATTTTCCACACATTTTTTTCTTTTGCAAGATTTTTCTTCCACTTTCTAATTTTCTGAAATAAGATCCTTCTGTCTCTTGGTATGCACGTGTTTTGTTTATTGTTTTTTTCGGTACATATTTTTCAACAATTTTCACCAGTATTTTGTATAGTATGTCCGTATTTACCTGTATATTATCAGTTACAAATACATTTTTCCATTCTTTATTCAATTCTTCATTTATTTCTGACCATTTTATATTCTTACTGTAAAAATTATATTTTCCATATCCTTCCCAATGTTTTGTGCTTTGATTAATTCTGCGATCACTTGCTTTGGAATGAACTATCAATTCTATGACATTGTGGTCTGAAATTCCCGTGTTATACACTATTATTTCTTTAACATAATTCACCTCATTCACAAATACTAGATCTAGGACATTTTCCTTTCTTGTTGGAATGTGGTTTATTTGTTGCATATTATGTTCTAATAGCATATCTTGAAGCTTTTCAAATTGCCTCTTATCTTCTGCGCTACTATTACTCTCTTTTTTATGTGTGTACATACAACCACTTT
>NC_090727.1:59770516-59783016 GCF_036898095.1 Palaemon carinicauda | reverse complement strand
CCTCCCTGCTTGTTGATATAAGCCACTACCGTGGTGTTGTCGCTCATCACCACCACGGAGTGGCCCGAAAGGGTTTGTTGGAACTGTTGAATAGCCAGAAAAACGACCTTCAATTTTTGGAGGTTGATGTGGTGGCACCTTTCCGACTCTGACCAAAGGCCTTGCTATCCTTTCGTCTGATGGAAAGGCTTTGTGGAGAATCGTGTCTAGTTTCATGCCTAGATATACCAGTTTCTTCGTAGGGCGCAGAGAGGACTTCTCGAGATTTACCAAGATCCCTAGATCTTGGCAAACTTCCAAAAGCCTGTCTCGGTGACGCAGAAGGGTCGACTCCGAGTCTGCCAGGATCAGCCAGTCATCCAGATAACGAAGGAGACGGATGCCGTTCCTGTGAGCCCACGACGAGATCAGAGTGAACACCTGGGGTGCCGTGGAGAGACCGAAACACAGCACCTTGAACTGGTAGGTCTTGCCGTCTAGGCCGAATCTTAAGTACTTCCTGGAAGACGGATGGATGGGGATCTGGAAGTACGCGTCCTTCAAATCCAGAGTGCACATAAAGTCTTGTAGTCTCACTGCAAGTCTGACCATGTCCGCTGTCTCCATACTGAAATGAGTCTGTACGACAAACTTATTCAGTGCTGAGAGGTCGATGACCGGTCTTCAGCCTCCAGACGCCTTCTTTACAAGAAAGAGTCGACTGAAAAAGCCTGGGGAGCCGTCGTCAACCTCTTGGAGAGCATCCTTCTTGAGCATGGTCTCCACTTCTGCCCGGAGGGCCAACCCCTTTGCCGAACCCAAGGCATAGGAGTTCAACGACACTGGATTCGCTGTCAGGGGAGGTAGAGATGTTGTGAACGGGACGCAATACCCTTGACCGATCAGAGAGACCGTCCAAGGGTCGGTCCCGAGTTGTTGCCACCTCTGCACGCAACTTCTTAAGCATCCCCCCACAGGTGGACACGAGGGGGGATTGTCACTCCTAGTGTTTGTGACCTTTGCCGCTTCCTCTAGGAGTTCTACCTCCCTTAGAGGACTTGCCGAGTTTCTTGTCTTTCGGCTGAAAGGACTGCGGCTTAGACACGCTTGCCTTAGCTGCTGTAGCCTGCTTAGGTGTCCTGCGAGGCTGCTGTTGACATTGTTGTGGAGGGGCTGGAGGTTTATAGGGCCGAGATGTCAGGGCCCTTTGGAGGAGAGAGTCCTGGTTCGATCTCCTCCACCTCTCAGCCGACTGCCATGTCACGAGGCTCCAGTAACTCCCCTCCAAAAATAGAGGAGTGTCTGAGCCTGTTGACGTCTGCAGTGGGGATCTTCGGATGGAACCTCTCGGACACTGAATCGCGTCTTTTGAGGATTAAGTTAGCCCACAGGTTAGTGACCTGGTGGGCTAGAAACTCAATAGAGCGAGTGTCTGAGAGGAGGAAGGTCTCCAAAGCCTTCCTATTGCTCTCCTTGGACAGATCCTCAGATTGCAATAGGATGCCCAGAGACCCAAGCCAGAGATCAAGCCACGAAGTTGCGTGCATGGCACTCTTCGCGACTTTCTCCAGGTTTTGGGTCTCCGACGCCGCAAACGTCACCTGCCGGGTAGAGAGCTTCTCGAAAGAAGTTCCCTTAGCTAGTTCCTCCATGGAATGATGGAGTGGAAGAGACATGCAAAACTCCCCGTCGATCTCGAAATACCTTCTCTGTTGGACTAGAGGAGGAGGGAGGAGTCTGAACCCAGCAGAAGAACGTCCTGAGGAGGCCAGACCGGAGAGCTGAGCTTTGACCTTGTCCCTGGCACCTTTCACCCCTTTAGACCAGGGCAAAGCCGCACTAGTCTTGGGGAGCTTCTGGACACCAAAGACCTCGTCAAGCACGGTGTCTTTCCCCTCGCGAGGGGCTGTCTCCGGGTCCTTGATTTTGTTGAGCTCCCTCATCAAACCAAGGACCTGCCAGAACGCATGTTCTGACTCGCTGTGCCCTCCTTTTTGGTGGACTGGCAGCTAAGTCTCCCATCCCCAAGAGGTCTTCTTGGGGAGAAACGTTGACGTCCTCCTTAGGGATTGCTGGTTCTTGACGAATCCTCGACGAAGATTTTGGAACAGTCTTGGTGTCCTTCTATTCCCTCCTGGAAGGAAAGTAGGACTCCAACACAGACGCCCGAGGAGGGAACTCTTCCCGTGCAACCTCTCCCCTATCCGGAGAAAATTCCCCCCTTGGTGCCAAGGGAGAATTCTCCGAGTCAGAGGAGTCCCCCGAGGACGAGATAAACTCATCTACAGGAGGGGGTGGAGCTGCAGAGGTTGGAGATGGGGAAGGGGTCCGCCTGATGGGGTTCCTGGAGACCAGCTTTTCCCGGGGGAGGAGTCACGATGAAGCCCACTCCTTTCCTTTTCTTCAACGGTGGAGAACCCATCACAGGGTCCCGCCCTGATCAGTGCTGGAAGGCTTGATAGCCTGGACCACAGCATTGATCATGTGGCGGAACCATGGTAGGCGGGTAACTGACGCTGTGTCAGATTTCCCCGCTGGAGAAAAGGGGATCTCGCAACCCTTAGGAGTGGTCACCACGGGTCATTCCTGAAAAGAAAAAGATGACTGCCTAGACCTCTCTGCCAATCTTTCTTGTTCTGCCATTGTCCTCCTCTTGCGCGGAGGTGAATCCTGGGAACGCCTCCCAGGAGAAGCATCCTGCTGAGAATTCTTGCGCTCCGTATGACCCACACGGGCGGGAGCAGTGCCGCGCCCGGGAGAGCTTGTGAAAACAGTTTCGCGCGCGGGGCGAGGTAGCGCGATACCGCGTAGGCGAGCGACCTGTGGGTGAGCATTCGCGCGTAGGAGAAAGGCGGTCATAGGGCTGAGAGTGATGCCGCGCATGCGCAGGTGCACGCGCGTGGGAGCGCGCAGGTGAATGGCGCGCAGGAGGGTATGCACGAGATCGAGCAGGAGAACGTGCATATGAATGCGTAGGAGAACGCTCCAGAGAAGGAGCTGGCGAGTGACCGCGCGGCCTCTTAGGAGAGTGCTGGTGATGGTGGGAGGGAGAAAGATGTCTCCTAGAAGACTTAATCTCCCTCAACTGGTGGCGCGCAGATCTGTCAGTGATCGGGGCGCATGAAGGAGAGGCCCCTTCTTTAGAGCCCGCAGGACCCACAGCGTGTTGGCGTGTAGGACGAGCTGTAGGAGATCGTGGGCATGAGTGCGCCAAACTTAAGAGGCGCTCAGAAATCGAAGGGCGCGCAGGGGCAACTGGTAGCGCAGGTATCGACGCGTGAGGCAAAGGTGAATCCTTGCGAGCGTCTGAGTCCGAAGATCTTGAGGACGCTGGCAACCGTGGGCGCGCAGGGCGTGCAACAGGCACAGGCACTAGTGCGTGTTTGCGCGCGTGCAGGAGAGTGATGGTGCGCAGTGCGCCCATCAGGAAGTTGTTGCTTCTCAGGCTGGGGGCGCCCTAAGGAGAGTTGGCGAGCAGGGGAGCTCTGGCGAGAAGGATATCGCTAGCGCGTTGGAAGGCGTTGCAACTTCTCTGGATGACCAGAAGAGTGCTGGCGCGCAGGAGAGCGCTGGTGCCCAGGAGATCGCTGGCGCGTTTGGGAGCGTTGGTTCTTCACAGGCTGAAGAGCGCGCCCAGAAAGGCGCTGGAGAGAGGGCGATCGCTGGCGCGTTGGTGAGCATTGATCATCCTTAAGATGAAGAGCACGCCCAGGGGCGTGCTGGCGTGCAGGAGAGCGCCGGCGCACAGCAGATCGCTGGCGCGTTGGAGAGCGCTGGCGAATAGGAGATACTTGATAAGTAGGAGACGAAGACCTACGCTCAACTACACGCAAGCGCGCAGGTGCGCGCACAAGGGCCAGGGACTTAACCCCAGAGTCCTTTACCCCCGAAGGAGACGGTGCCTGTAGGATTACAGGTGATGGCAGCACTGAAGATCTGGCAGGAGAAGGGGATCGTGAACGATCCGCAGAGAGGTCAAGAGATGTTGTAGGTATGACCTTCGCCTAACGAGGTAGTTCCTCCGCAGGTGGAGGAGAAGGAGACCCAAAGAGGCGCCTCTTCACCCCTTGATAGGGAGAAGGGAGCCCCCTCTCTCGCAGAGGCCTACGGGCCTTACGACGAATGCGACCCCTGGGTAAGGAGTCAGGGTCATCGGTCCTTTGAAGAGGTGTCTCTGAAAGCGCGCTACCCCGGGGGGGGGGGGGACACGAGCTCGCAGGAGAGACCGGAGGCCCCACCCTTCCCTCCGAAGGCTGTGCGGAAGGGAGAGGTGAGACTTGAGCAACATCCGAGGCAGCAGGATCAAGGATTTGACTTGCCACGTCAGAAGGGGCTGACAAAACATCGTCGACAATGTCCGAAGGAAAAATCTCCGGAATTACCGGTGACTGTTTGACTGCAGCCCCCAGCTGCAACAAGTCAAACAGGCCTTCCTTAGAGGGAGTGCCCTTAAGCCCAAGGAAGCCCAACGCTAAAACAAACCATGGTTAGAAACAGTACAGTCGAATTCATCAAAATATAATAAATCCTCCCCCGGGGGAGGAGAGGGAACAACCTCGCTAAGGGAGGCCACGCCCTCTCCACCACCTCGAGGTTGGCAAAAACCACTAGGGCCTGCAATCTCACTCGGCGGTTTCACAGGTGAAGCCGGACGAGGGAGACCTTCGGAGGAGGTTCGGGCGGCGCAAGGAGAATCCCTAGAGACCTCCTTCTTCAAAGTCACCTTCGAAGGAGATAGGTCTCTCTTGGGCTTCTTTTTGCGCCTACGGCCGAACTTCTCCCACTGGGAGGCAGACCACTCCCTGCACTCACTGCACACATTTTCCTTGTCACACCGTTGACCTTGGCAAAGGGGGCAAAGGGCGTGAGGGTCCGTCTCCAAAGAGTACATAAAAATCCCACACGAACGATTAGGAAGTCCAGGGCAAGTACACATTGTTAGAGTTGAGGCCAACTTCACACGCACTAGTTAAAGAGAAAGTAGATATATTAAAGGCTGTCAAGCGAGGGTGAGAGCAGATACGTCTGATCATCACCCGAGCCAAAAGTGAATTGAACTATTCACAGTGTGTGAGGGAGGAAGGGGTAGCTAGCTACCCCTTCCTTACCCCCGCTAATTAGCAGGGGGGTAGTTAACCCTCGTTAAAATTTAATGGCTCGTCACTTCAGCTCCGCCAAAATAATACCTCATGTAAATAGCGTGGTTTGTATTAGGTTACGGAACAAACTGTTTTTTCAGTGTCCATGTCGTCAGTATTTAGAAGGGTGCTGAGGGCACAGGACCGAATTGATTTCTGGAATACAGACCACTGAGAATACCAGCTTTTACGGCTATCCTCTATTGGTCTGTGTCTTCTCGTGTGTCAATTATGACACCAAGGATATTTCTAGTATCGCCTCTCCCACGATCAACAAATGGAACTGGCACAGCTACATTGTCTCTTTGTTCGCCAGCTCGCAAATCTACGCGACTTCTTTTCACCATCCTTTCTGCTTGAGAAGTTTGTGCATCCGCTGCTTCACGACAACACTTTTTGATTTCTTTGACGCGTTCTGCAACTCTGTGGTTTTCAACAGAGGAAACAGGACTGTCAGATGGAGAGGGTGTTGCTGTGGGCGAGGAGGTCCTGTGGGTAGATCAAGGATTTCAGCTGTCATTGGCAGACTTGTCACATTGTCACCAGTGTACTGTGTTGTAGTGCTGCCATGTTCGACTGGGAGCAGAACATCCTCTGTCAAATCATGTGTTGGTGTTTCATCACTAGTAGCTTGGATCTGGTTTGCAACACCATCAGTTTGGGAGAGAGAGTTGTCATTGTCAGAGTCTGGCCTGACTGGTGTGACAGCAAGAAGATCCTTCTCAGTCTCCATCCGAGCAATCACTTCCATTGGCAAAGACGAAGTAGTAAGTCCTACACGAACTTCACTGCCAAACATTGCAGAATATGGTGAGCACTTTATCCCGGAATGGAGAGCACTGTTTTTCTGGTACTGAAACAAACTTGATGCCCGTAGGCCAGTCTGTGAGTCTTTGCCAGCCATCCATGCTACCAGCATATCTTTAATATCACCGTTTGCGCGCTCAACCGACCCTGACTTTGGGGATGGGGAGGCTTACCATGCACCAGTGTTAGTTTTGGCCAAACTTCCTTCAGCTCTGTAATGACTTGCGAAGTGAACTCGGATCCGTTATCGCTTTGGAGAATAACGGGGGCACCAAAGAGAAGAAAAACGTCCAGTAGATGAAAAGCGACCATCTGCAGCTCTTTTAGACGTCAAGGCTCGAAGGATGCAAAACTTCGTCAGGTGATCCTGGTACACCATGATCCATTTCTTGTTGGATCCACTGGGCATGCTTTGCATGTCAATTAGATCCACCTGACCCCTTGACAAAGATTCCTTGGTGATTATTAGACGAACGACAACCCCCTTCGTCATCGGCCGTTTTCGTTTCTTTTGGCATTCTTGACAGAGTGACTTGAACAGCTCAACGGCCTTAATTGGAATGTTTGCATATTTCTTTTGTAATTCTTTCAACATCCGGTCTCTTCCGCCATGGCCTGTTGAGATGTGGGTGCTCTTGACAACGTCAAACGTCTCCTCGATGCTCACATAGTAGAGTGGCGACTCCTGTTGTGTCGAACGTCTCTTTATCAGTTTTTCTGTAGGCTCACACTGGAGTACTTCATACCTGAAAACACAGTTAACATTAGAGAGAGACAGACACACATTACAGAAAGAGATAGAGAGAGAGAGAGAGAGGAGAGAGAGAGAGAGTGAGAGAGAGAGAGAGGAGACTGAGTAAAATAATAGATTGAAGTGAAAACTTACTTCTCCAACAGATAATATCGTGCCGCCCCTTGGCATGTGAGTTATCAGCTGCTGCTTTCAGGGCATCGATGGTCTTCTGATAGTCACACTTTGGAATTAATCCCTTTTTGTTTTCTGTAAAATGGTCCGTGAGGTTTTGTGTAAACCTTTCCTCGATAGACATCTTGACTTTGCTGGAGGAAGAGGAAGAATGAAGCAACAAGTCAGAGTTGCTTGAAGAAGAGGAAGAATGAAGCAACCAGCTGTGATTCAGACACTTTTGAAAACTGAACCATTCGCTCATGTCTTAGTCGTTTAAAACACAAACACTCACTAATGAAACTGAAAGGTCAATAAGTTAAACTATGCTGTGTGTAATTGCATGTGTGTAATTGTACTGTGTTTAATTGAAATGTTCATTGATGAAGGTTTCGCGAATTCACTGAATGCTCAATAGTAAGAACACGTAAAATGACAGGTCTAATTTCAGGATTTCGCGTAATCATTCAAAATCTCAGTGATTACATGAATCCCTGAGTGAAAAGGGGAATACGAGTATTAACTGAAATATTCAGGGATTACGCGTAATCCCTAGGTACGTGTTCTTACTGTAACATATATACATATATACAGTATATACATATATACAGTAATATATATATATATATATATATATGTATGTAGTATATATATATATATAATACATATATATAATATATATTTTATACATATATATATATATATATATACACATATATTATACATATATATGTACACACACACACACATATATATATATATATATATAAATGTATATTTATACACACACATATATTATATATATATATACATATATATGTACACACACACACACACACATATATATATATATATACATATACACATATATATACATATATATACACACATAATATATATATATATATATTACATATATATAATTATACAGACAGACACACACACATACACACACACATATATATATATATATATATACACACATACAGTATATATATATATATATATATACACATACAGTATATATATATATATATATATAGGTAAAATTTACAGTTTCATCCATTATGTGGAAACTGGAATAAAAATATATTTGTTGCATCAGAAATAGTGTAGTTTCAACGAATTTAACGTTTATTTTGACTGCAAACCATCCGATTTAGAGATATACTATGGAGTTAAAACAACAAGTTTTTCCAGAAAAATCTTTTTGTAACCATTTATTTATTGTTTTCGTTGCATATGTTGTAATGCAGAAATACCCTTCTTTATCCCAACAATTATGGGGGACCCCAGGTGGGAACCGGGGTTTTGGGTGGTGGAGGGGGCGTCCAATGATATTTGCACTAATTAATGTTCCACCTCCCTCCCTCTATACCCCTACCTAGCCCTACCGGAGGGGGGGGGGCTCTCGCCCCCTGCGACCCCCCCTTAAGGCCACAGTGATTTTCAGGGCACTACCGAACCTAATAAACCCACCTAACCTAGCCTAGGGCCCCTGTACCCCTACCGGGGGGGGGGGGCCTCCACCCCCCCCCCTCTGCGACCCCTCCCCCCTTTACCCCGGGCTAAATTTAAATATATATTTTGTTAAGTCACTTCTTACCTCAAATGGAACCTGACGATGATGATGTGGAAGGCTGTGGTTGACCCTCTTCTGAATCATCAAAAGCTACTGGAACCCGTTGTGCCTCAGATTGTGGAGGATACAGTTTGCTGGCCGTGATAAAAAATGATGGAGCAGCTCCTCCTCAGGGTATTTGTGTATAAAAATAAAACATGACAAATACTGCCTGAAGTATTCACAACGGTTACCAGGCCGTTGTATCCATTCCTTCAGCTCCCGCCAAAGACTATCAATGTTTTTGGGTATGGGTGTCGGGGTTGAAGGATCCACAAATTTTCAGAATGGTTCACAGTACGGTGATCGTATCCAAGAGACTGCAGAGAATTATAAGCCCGCCACTTATCACTAACAACAATGCTGCCCCGTTTAATGTACTTCTCAATTAAAGGGATGAGGGTAGCTGCATCACGCTTCCGTGGTAATGGGTCAATTAAAAGGCACAATGTTTTTTTTGCACTGCCTCTCAATACCCCCCAACACCAATGTCTGTCACTCAGAGGCATTCACCGTCATACTTCCGTTTTCCAAACATGAGATTCGTCAATCTCAACGATTACACCTTCACCACCAATAGCCTCTTGGTTATCATAACTAATAATCAGTCATTCTGAACAAAGCTTCTACGTCTACATCGAGTAGAAGGAGATATACTGTGGACCTTGATTACAAAAATGGTGGTCCCAACACTTATGCAACTGAGATGACAAATAAAATAATTTCCACGGGGGAAGGTGGAGACCGTGAAGGAAAAGTACCTTATCGTCACTAACACTATATAAATGCAAAAACGCCTTTTCTTCGTTTTAGGTATTTTCACCGATTTTGTACAATACCACACTGTCTATCTTCACGGAAAAGTAAAGGCGAATCACATTTAGCACACAAAACACTTGTAGGTAACACTAAATGCTCTCGAAGAAACCGATTCACAATGTCTGGGGGTACCATTATAATTACCATGAAATCGGCCGATCACTTCAAAATAAGAATAACGACATACTATCGCACACCTGCACCGGAGAGATCCATGACAGTTAAGTAACGAGAAAACTTAACCGGCAGTTATTCCCAACCCAAAAAACAAATGACATATCAGGAGTTTTTTCCATAATGAAATAGGAAAATAAACAAAATACTATGTTACTAATGTTATTCAACGAAAAACAAGACACTAGAACAGAAACAGAATAGAGACAAAATGAATCGTCCAATAATACCCTTGAATAAGATCCCAGTAGTATTTTGATTGGAGGAGCGACATTAGTGGGAGGAGCAAATGCGCATTCAAGCAAATATTGTCACCATTAACGCTAATGGGGAGGAGCCAAGTAGGATGAAAACAGATATACAAACTAACAAGAGCTACCTTGCGTTGCCATGGAAAGATATACACTAAACTTAGAAAAAGTCAAGACCTTCAATACCTGAAATAGTTTATTTCTCCTTAAGTATGCATTAGCGACAATAAAGTATTAAGAGGAAGTATTTGGTTATCACGTGCTGTACTAGGGAAACTATTATTATAATACATTTCCCATAATGGATGAAACTGTAATAATACCATTTTATATTATATATATATATATATAATATATATATGATAAAATTTTGCACATTTTTACGTGTTTTTCATATTCAAATAAGCATATATATTTTGATATATTAATGTCTGGATTCTTTTAACGACCTCGGGATCAGAGCCCCAGGCGAAATCTCACAAAGACAAGAGCTTGGCTCCGGAGCCACAGCTCTTGTCTTTGTGAGATTTCGCCTGGGGCCTCTGATCCCGAGGTCGTTAAGAGAATCCAGACATATAATATCAAAATATATATGGCTTATTTGGATATATATATATATATATATATATATAAAGGGTAAATTTTTAGATTCAACCAAATTGGGAAATGTATTATATAATATATTTTCCTAGTAAAGCACGTGATAACAAAAAACTTTCTCTCAATACATTATTGACGCTGATGTCCTACTTACAGAGATAATTATTTCAGTTAATGTAGGTCTGCATTTATTTCTAAGTGTTCTGTATACCTTTACGCTGCCACGGACCTAGCTTTGTTCGTTTGTATGTCTGTTTTCATCTTACTTGGCTCCGCCCCATTGCGTAATGTGACCAATATTTACTTGAATGCGCATTTGCTCCTCCCACTAATGTCGCTCCTCCAATCTAAATACTACTGGGTTCTTTTCAAGGGTTATTATTGGACGATTCATTGGTCTCTCAGTCTTGTTTCAAGGATCTGTTTTTCATGCAATATAACATTGTAAACGATAGTATTTTGTTTTTTTTCCCTATTTCATTATGGGAGAAACCCGTGATTGTCGTTTGTTTTCGGTTTTTCAAAAGTTCCGGTTTCTATATTTTCATCACACGTCACTTAACTGTCATGGATCCTCCGGTACGGTTGTGTGAAATATGTCGTTATTCCTATTTTGATGTGATCGGCGATTTCATGGGAATTATAATGGAACTCCTGAAGTAGTGAATCGTTTTCTAAGGGAGCATCAGTACCTATTACCTTTAGTGTCCAGTGTGGTAAATGTGATTCGCCTTTACATTTTCGTGAGGATAGACATGTGTGGTATTGTACCAAATTTGAACGATTCCAGTACTTGATGATTCAGAAGAGGGTCAACCACAACCTTCCACATCTTCATCGTCATCTTCCGTTTAAGGTAAGAAGTGATTTAACAAAATATATATATTCAAATTTACCCCTGGTTAAAGGGGGGGGGGTCCGCAGGGGGGGCGAAGCCCCCCCCCCCCCCGGTAGGGGTACAGGGCCCTAGGTTAGGTTAGGTGGGTTTGTTAGGTTCTGTGGTGCCCTGAAAATTACTGTGGCTTAAGGGGGGGGTCGCAGGGGGGGCGAAGCCCCCCGGTAGGGGTACAGGGCCCCTAGGTTAGGTTAGGTGGGTTTGTTAGGTTCTGTGGTGCCTGAAAATTACTGTGGCCTTAAGGGGGGGTGGTGCGAGGGGTGGGCGAAGCCCCCCCCCCCCCCGGTAGGGGTACAGGGCCCCTAGGTTAGGTTAGGTGGGTTTGTTAGGTTCTGTGGTGCCTTGAAAATTACTGTGGCCATAAGGGGGGGGTCGCAGGGGGGTGCGAAGCCCCCCCCCCCCCGGTAGGGGTACAGGGCCCCTAAGTTAGGTTAGGTGGGTTTGTTAGGTTCTGTGGTGCCCTGAAAATTACTGTGGCTTTAAGGGGGGGTCGCCTGGGGGGCCCTACCCCCCTCCCCCCGGTAGGCCTAGTTAGGGGTATGGGGGAGGGGTGCTGGAACATTAATTATTCATTTATTGCAAATATCATTCAATGCCCCAACACCTCCCCCCCTTCCCCCGCCCAAAACCCCGGTTCCCAAAGGGTGTCCCCCATAATTGGCGGGATGAACTAGGGTATACATAGTAAATCTCTAAATCGGTTGGATGCAGTCAAAATAAACGTTAAATTCATTGAAACCACACTATTTCTGATGCAACAAATATATTTTTATTGCATTTTTCCAAATTTGGCTGAAACTAAAAATTTACTATATATATATATCTATAGCCTATTATATATATATAATATATATAATAATATATATATATATATATATAAATATATATATATAATATATATATATATATGTAAATACCATCAGCATATCCTTCGATAGTAAATGAGCCTAGCTCGAACTACCACAGGCAGCTAAAGCTTTAATTTCCCATACAAAAATGGACTATCTAATAAAAACACGCAATTCGGAACAAGGGCCTGTGAAGTATTTCAAAATGTCAATCCTAAAAGAACATCCCAGTATCCAAATGTTGAGACCTTACTTCTCTTTACTTCAAATGACAGAAAAATCTAGTAGAACGCTGTAAAAACCACTTCTATATACGTAACCTTTGACTGATCAAAACAGAGATTAATTGCAGTATATGCAGTAATGCGAATGCACTGCGTATCAATATTGCTCCCTTTCCTTCGAGTGCCGTTTTCTTGGGCCTATCGTCTGAGACGGCAATGGTCTATCACCGCACATGAACC